>NC_092013.1:5529729-5829729 GCF_042242105.1 Pempheris klunzingeri
CTTTTTTGCTGACTTTTGTCTAACTCTTTCTGCTTCTCTCTAGGAACTCGCCCTTCAAGATACTGTGAGAGAAATATGGTGTGCACATATCTGTGTGTCTTTGGCTGGAATAATGCATTTTAATTGTTTAAAAAACAACCTAAGGCTGCAGCAGTGCACTGGATATTGGTTGCACTGCAAGAGGTGTCAATCTGTATTAAAGAATGGTAAAGCTTCAAGGAAACTGCATCGTTAGTGTTCCACTAAACCTCGTGCAAACCTTTTCTTCAACTAAATGACACTTTTTAGTGTTTTGTTTTACTTTGAAAATATTTTAACTGCATCTGTATTGTGAAAAAGTGTAATTAACGTAATTTATGGTTGTTAAGCTTTCTTATATGACATATGTAGTATTCAGCTGCCATGGCAGGAGTATACAATATGTGCACTTGTGCATGAACAGAATTGAGACACGCTGTTCACTCAATAAAGTCATGCTGTAATGGAGATAGATGTACTGTAATATAAGGTAATTATAATTTCCTGTGTAGTTCCGTTGCATTAGGTTTATCGTTGGACACAGCACAGTGATAAGTTAATGAATTTCAGAGTCCCTGCTCCTGTTTTTCAAAACTTAACAAGGTTATGCCTGAAACGTCCTGTGCTCATGTCGTTTGTGCTTATCCTCAGCAGTGTGACTGTAACTGAATATTGCTTGCAAACGTCCTGATGAATACCTGGGGCTAAATGCCTGCATCCAGCTCCATCGACTAGAGGTCAGACTCATTCCTGATTTCAACAGCCGTGCTGCTCACACACACTATTTCTAGGCACAGAGGAGCGTTTGAAAAATTCAATACAAGCCTAAAGATACAGATAAGGCAAACAAAAGAGCGACAGACACTGGATTAAACGTATTCCCCACAGTAAGTACAATTTAAGCGAAGATACAGGCCCATGAATTATGAAATGGCACGTATTGGGCTGCTTAGAATATTGCAGTCTATCTATAATCCTGTGTGATTAGCATGTAATTAAGGATGAGAATGCAACACCAACACACACACACACGCGAGTATCTATAGATCTTCATGCATTATAGAGTCTATCAGGTAGTCTAGAGCCGCAGCAAAAATTAAAGCAATTACTCAAACTACATTTATTAAGCAGAGACATATATGTATGCAGCATTGACTGTCCTGCCTCTCAGAGCTTTTAAGCATTAACATGTTTTTCTGCATTCAGTTTACATCAGCCAATGTTTTGGGGGAAGTGTTGCAGGAAAAATTGTTCCATTATGTTCCCAAGATTGGAATTTTAATAAGGTATGTAAAAAGGCATCCTTCAAAATAAAGTCAATTGTTTGTGTACCTTGTGTATTCATTCAATCATAAATTTCATGATATGAAGATTTTCTACCCCCCGTAGAGTATTTTGTTCAGTTATGCAAAACAAACGTCATAAATAAAGAACAAAATCTCTCTTCAACAAAAGATGAAAGCCCGACGCAAACTTCTCAACCTGTACCAGGCATTTCTATTAACAGTGAATTATTGGTGGTAAACAAAAACAAGCCACCAGCTCCTTCTGCAAATGAAGACCAAAATGGAAAAGTGAAGTTCTTGAGTAAGTTGAGAAAACTGTAGGTTTAAGAGGGCACTAACTTTGGCACACATATCTGTATTTTTTCAACTCACAAAGATTGAAATGTCAAATGCCATTAGGATCTAATGAGGGACAAGTGGGACATTATGACCGAGGGCAAAGTTCTGCCTCTATAAAAAGCAGAGCTGAACTATGTCCTCAGCGCAGAGGGCAATTATAACAGACAGTAGACTTTACTCCTCTCAAACTATGGAATATAAAATTAATATGTAAAATTCTTCCTGCCATCAGATAGACAGGTAAGAAACGAGACATTTTCAGACGATGGCACACTGTGTTCAGTGAAGGCATTTTTATGAATGAAACTGTGCCTAAACAGTCTAAATGCTGCCTAAATCAATACTTCAGCACTTAACTACCTAACTTTTATAAATATTTATGTTTTAGAGAGTTAGATGAGAAGATTAATGGTTTTTTTCATGTCTATGCATTAAGAACAAAACTGGAGCTGGGAGGCAATTAGCCTAGTTCAGCACAGAGAAATCATCTCAACAACGGTATCTGTGTGCCCCGCACGTCTGTGCTGGCCATCCCCGGCTATGGTTGCCTGGCAACCTCACTGTCAAGGCAAAAGTCCAGGAAGTCACCGTGCTACATTCACAAGGAAAGAATTACTGGATGTAAATACCTGTAAACTATAATTTTTCCATTTCCTTTTTTGTGCCGATTAAACAAATGAGAGACATTGTGTTAATTAGTGGCCAGTCTTTGTTAGCTTTTCCCCCTTCCAGTCACTCTGCTAAGGTAAGCCAATTCCCTTGCTTTGGCACAGTAGCTTATGCACAGAAATGAGAGTGGTATTGATCTTGTCATCTCCCTCTTGGCAAGAAAGCAAATATGCATATTTCCAAATATATCAAACTACTTTAAGTACAGAGCAGGACTCATGAGGCGTTTAGCACAGCTTACCACAGCATCGTTTTTGATTTATCCACTTCCCCAGCACTACAGAGCGCCTTTGACTAAAGCACTGGTCGCATGGCACCCTAGGAAGTGACAACAACCCACTGTTGTTCACAAAGAAATAATTGCAGCATGTAACTTCCCCTAAAACCACTGATCATCGTTATTACATTGACATTTGTGCATCGATTAAACAATTGCGCATCAATTTTGCAATTATGTAAGCTTTTGGGATGTCAGGTATGTATTTTAGCTGACTGTTTCCTCTTGCCTCTTCTTAAGCTAAGCTAATCACCTGGCTACAAGTCCATACTGAAGCACAGATATTAGATCTCTCTTGATCTTCTCATCAAACTCCTGAAAAAAAAGCCTATTTCCCTAAATGTTATCAATATCAATAACGGGCCATGAGAATACGTGTACGTGAAAAAGAAAGCTCATAGTGAATTACTCACAGAGAATTTCAGAGAATTATCATCTGACTATGCAGTTCCCCTCAGCTCTACAAAGTATTTTTGTGTCATTGAGCTCATTGTTTTGGTTTTACAGCCCACAACGTTACTGTTTTTATTCACTCCCACTGGTCTCATCAGCGGCATCGGCAGCAGCAATAGCTGTTTCCAGTTGAAGGCCCTAAATAACACCATAAGCTTCCTGTCCATAAGTAACTAGCTGGTGAACAAAGAGATGGTGAAGACCAAAACACAGCAACATGAATAGTGAATATTTGACACAAACACAACCCTACATGAATGCTAATGTTGCTCCATATCTGCTGAATGTGTAAATTGGCAACTATTTGCGAGCAGGTTTGAAATACCAACTTAAAAGGTGGTAATATGCCAATGTTGTGTTCACAGCTTGTTTCCATCGCCCCCAAGTGGCCAAAGAATCTGCTATTGCGGGTTAAACTATGAAGAAGCTTCACCAACATATTAAGCAACACCTTCCATTCATACAAAACCAGTGCATGTACGAGGTCTAGGGTATCAACAAGCATGCAACCTGCAAAGGGAGGCAGCCCAATCTCTAAATAACATGTCTGATTTATAACACACACAGCAAACACACAAAACAATTTTATTTGTGACCTTGGGAGGGTGATGTGTCAGAGAGGGAGAGAAAATGAAAAAGACAAAGAGACAGTGAAGGATTAAGACACAGAAAGGCATAAGTTATTTTTATTGTTGCATGAATGTGAAAAAGAGGTCAAAGAAACAGCAGATGAAGTTACACCTACTCAGTGAATCCCTTAGCTAAAGTCCTTGGGAGAGAGATGTGAGTGCACTGCAGAGGAGCAGAAAGGAGGAGGGCATGACACTTTGAGAAAAGGAGCCATATAAGGAGCATGTGGCTGGCGCACAAGTACGTGGGCAGTAAAATGAAGAACCAGAATTCTTAGACATGGCAATTAAAAAAAAAGTAGTCACATTGATTTCTCCTCTGTGCAATTCAATAACAACCTCAATGCTTGTCCGTGGTAACATTCACTTCATGAACAGAGCTGGAAAGACAGGGCTGATGTGCATTGTATGTATGTTATGTCAAGGTGAGCAGAAAAAAATGTCACATTTAACGTAATGGTGATGATTTGTCTGACTTTGCTGTCACCAGATCATCTTTATAGGTAAATGACTAGTATCCATCATCCATCAGTTGAGATTAATCTGTGAAAGATGATTGATAAAGTGTCAAAGTAAATTGCAGCCAGTTGGATCCAACCTGGTGCGGTTAGGATGAAGAATGTACTCATTTAGGGCGCCTGCCATGACATTAAAGACTGAGATAAAACCTAAGAAAGAGAAGGACAGACCGCCTAAGACAGAGTGGTGGAGACAGAAAATGACAGGGTACACATAGAGGCAATGGTACACTTTGTTTTCTGAACAAAACTCCGTCTCTTCTTTTCCAGCTCAATTAAAAAAAAAACAAATGCACATAATATGGCTAATTTTCAGGCTCATTTTCTACTTATTGTCGCCGCAGATCAAATACATTCTCCAGGCTATTTGTTGCTAGTAATTCCCTTACTTTGCACTTGAACAAAGTCGGATATTCTTCCCCTCTCAAATACTCATGCAGTTAATTTACACTTGCTCACTAAAAACAGCAGTTGTTTTGGTTTCTCTCATGATGCAGCGCTTAATGAATTGAGTTACTCAATACATGCTGGGACTGGGAGGAGTGCTGAAAAAGAAAACATACAGTGGAGTGTGTGCCACTCTGGGGAAATAAGATTTTCACAGAGAGAAAACATGGGGTATTTATTTAGGTAACTGAAATAAATTTGCAGTATCTCAATATGTGTGATATTTAAATATAACTTGGTGTCTCCAGAGAAAATACAGCTCCAGCATGCTTGTTTGGCCTGTGCTTTCTCTGTCATAAAATCAAGACAACTGCTTACACTGTAGTTTTCAACACTGTAGCCAAGCAGACGGCTCTGAAACCAAGCAGGGTGCTATAGAAATACTTCGAGAGTGGGCATGCAAGTAGAGATGAACTGAGACACAACTGAGCTGCTGGTGGATTTTCAGCTCACCATGTTTTTTTAACTGCAGGTAGGACTCATTGCCCTACCAAGTTCTTTTAAAGATGAAGATTTTCACTTTGTTTTTGTAGCTTCATACATTCAAAAGCTGTTTCTTGCCATGTGATGATACTATTAACTGCACTATACAGTAAACAATGTCCTCCTGTGACAAGTGCAGTTTATAATCACTAGCACGGGGGTTTGTGTGCTGCAAATTGCATTTTCAAACAAGATTTCATCCAGACTGCAGGGATTTTTTTTTTATCTGATTGTCACACATTTTAACTCAGCAATCATAAATATAAAATCCCAGATTTGAAGGGAAAACTAACAAGTAGTTGCATCACCCTGGTAGATTGCACTACCTGCCCTGACCAGCTGACACACAGTTTAAGAGTGTGGGGCAGCACATCTCCTGTCACTGCATACAACTCGCGTCCCAGGAGCCAAAAACACGGGGGCAGACGTCCTGTCCGGGACGAATCTTCTGAACCCACAAGCTGTCAGCCGGGTTTGGCAGAGAAACGGTACCTGCAGGCCACTGTGGATCTTCACAAACGAACAATCATTGCCCACACTGCTGTGTGGCTCCCCTCTCAGTCTGATTCCCCCGGTACAGCCAGAGGGAAAGATTTTATACACGAGGCAGATTAGGAATTTAACATTCTCACTCTACGGTTAGCCCTCTGGGCTTGTCTTGTGAGGGACACAATCAGGATGTTACCAGTCTCGCCACCAGCCTGATGGAAGAATTCACACTTGCTGTACAAAGTGGCATAAGTTCATAATTGATATAATAGGAGGCAAATTATTGTTCTGATGTGTTGCTCTTCCTGCAGCATATGACAGATGAATGAAAAGCTTTCACCACCATCACACTGGCCCTCACAGGAGGAGTGCAAAAGAAAGTGTGGATGTCAACTGCGCTTTTGGAGTTGGCTTTGGCTGGCAAACAGCAGTCCAAAGTCTACAGTCCACCGGTTTTTCCTAGAGCTGTGCCCAAGGTGATTAGTTCCTTCTATCTCTGCATGTCAATAGAGTTGGCAGGGCTCCACTAATCTCTGTGTTCTTCTTAAGGAGGAATGTAAATTAAATTTAATCTGTCCAGTGTAGTATTTATCTTTACCTTCACTGATTATGGTCTGGCCCTGGCAAAGCTAAGCTCATTTTATGTCAGTATCTCTTTGTGGAGGATATTAGTTTGGCTTATAGGTGTAAAAGAGTGAAGGTCCCTGGGGGCCACTGATTCTATTCTTCACAGGGCACTACCACATCACAGACCTTGTTAAAGGGGCTGTCAATTCCTCACACTCAGAGCAGATTACCTGGGGTACTCCTTGGGGTTGTCTGTCTGGATGGTCATGATGGCTTGGGAGCACAGCAATGCTGGAGCTGTTCTCCTACTGAATTAGCTTAGAAATAGAACTAATTTCAACAAGGCAACTGTTCCCTGCATTTATAAACTACCTTGTACTTATTTCAAGCCCTTGTACTTGAAACAAGTACAAGGGCTTACTGATAAGACGACAAGGAAACAATGAATAACTAAGAAGTGCTTTGGATAAAGCAACCAGCTATGACTTTTTCTCAGTGTGTATCTGAGTGTTCCCTAATGTTTTGTTTTCATCAGTGAAATGTGAAAAAGCAGCAGAGGCCGTGGCAGCATAAATAGGATAAAAAGACAAACAAGATCCCAGGATATTTAACTAGAGGAAGGTTTGAATCCTGTGAAGCAAGTGGAAAAACTGTACACTACATCAGACAGGTCTCACTACCAGTGGCACAACCACCTCTGTGTCAAAGGGCAAAAGCTACAGCACTACTTAAAGATAATATCTTACCATCATGTGTGTCCTCTCTACTTACTGCAGTCAGTAAATTACACAATGACACTCATTCAATCATTTCCTGATGAATATGTAGAATTGCGTACCTGAATGACTGCAGACTCGTTGCTCTGACATCTGCGTTCATTAAGGTCTTTGAAAGACTTTCTCCGTCATTCCTCAAACCAACCTCAAACCCCCCATTGGACCCTTTACAGTTCGCCTACAGACCCAACCGCTCTTTGGGTAATGCTGTTAACCTCCACATACCTGGACAAGCCCAGCACCTATGGCGGGACTCTGTTCGGGGATTACAGCTCAGCCTTTAGTACAATCTACCCCGAATGCCTGTGCGCCAAGCCGCCACAGCCGCCACAGCCGCAGGTACCCTATCCCATCTGCAAGTGGATTAAAGACTCCCTAAGCAACAGAAGGCAACAGGTGCGGCTTTGCAGCCACCTGTCGGCCCCTCTCACAATAAACATTGGAGCTCTACAAGTGTGCCCTCTCCCCATATCTGTTCTCTCTGTACACCAATGACTGCACCTCAATCAAGCTGGACCCAGCTGGGCCTCGATGAGGCCCAGTCGTGATGATGAGTTGGCCTACAGGAACACTGTGTCACTGCCGGCAGCATGTTGTTCAGATAATAACCTGGAGCTCAAAGTCAACAAGGTGTTGGCCATAAACTTCCAGAAATACAAACCTTCACATCTCCCACTACCCATCAGCAATTCAGCTGTAAAAGTGATGGAGTCTGTTAAGTTTTAGGGTACCACCATCACCACCATCTCCCCAGTTCTGCAGAACACCATCACTGTGAGGCACCTGGCATCCTCTGAATACGCCAACACAGGCTGAAACCCATTGTGCAAACATCTGGGCGGCTCACAGGCCAGGAACAGGTGCCTGTAGGTGTTCTGCACGATGCCAGAGCCAGAAAGTGGGCCAGTAAGATAGTGGCAGACCTGTAACAACCGCCTCTTTGGCATCTCAGAAAGCTTCCATCAGGATGCAGGCTCGTCAAGGCTCCTCAACTACCCAACCTTACTACTCTCAACATACGATGTAGCGTACTTTATTATTCTCAACTTAACAGTATACATTTTTAACTTTTTTTTTTTTACATTTGTAACTTAAATTCTTTACTTTTCTTGTTTCATTGCGCTGTATCATCAAGTCAGATTCCTTTGCACATTGTACAATTGTTAACAAATAAAGTTATTCATTCAGAATGTGGTAAAATATTGGTTTTTAAATGCAGTGACATTTGATAATTTCTGTTCTGATGCTGTAAACATGATAAACATACTATATTTCCATATATACATATATGCACATATCTCTACAATACTGGAGCTTACTTTTCTTTTGCTATGTGATGAATCTGGGTTGTGCTTTGTACACTCTGACCACATGTGTAAATAAACCAGCCAAAACTAAGAATTGACTTGTGGACTGATTGATTTCTCCTTCCTCAGAACTGTCAGAGAAAATAGCTTAAAACACTAAAAACAAAAACACCTTTGCTACTGCAATTGGGGCAACACATGAGGTTTTGCAAGGCAACATAAACATCAAACTCAACTTGAAACTCAGCAACGAACAACAAAGTGGCCCAAACAGGTACCAAAACCCATTCAGAAGTGTACAAACACAATGTACTCCTCAGAAGCTGCTTCACCAAAGAGTTGTACAGTGAAAAGTATTGAAGTTAAATAAGAGAATGGGAGAAAAACAAGCTGTGAGGCCAAAGGAAGAGGCACAGGGGGGGAAAATGAGATGAGGCACTGATGTGGAGCCGCCTGGAGCAACAGTCAGTTTTTAGAAGTTGAAAAAGGACCCTGCAGATTCTGGGAAACATTCAAATTCAAATTTCAGACATTAATAATAAGCTCTTCTGTCTGGAAGTTGCGTATTTGCTTATTATTCCACCATTAGAAAAATACATTCATCCTCCCTAAAGTGGAGGTCTCTATGGCCCCTTTAAAAACATGCTCATAATTCACAACAAACAAGGATCAAGTGCCTATTAGGAACTTTTTAATAATACAAAAGATGCATTAAAGGATGGTACAACAGAGGGCCCACTTTAGTGTTAGAATCTGTATCACTAGTGTTTATTGCTCAGTGCATTTTCTTGTAAAGGGTTTAGTTCATCAGGTCTTCTTGAAAAGCTAAAAACACAACAAATGTGGTTTTCTGTCCATATTTTAGGCTTAACAGGTAAAAATACCTGAACGCTTCCTTATCTAAACCCACATAAACAACAATTATTATCATTTTATTTCATCATTGTCAGCAACTAACAACTACAGCTGCCACAAGGCTTTGAAAGTGCTTCTCCGTCTAATGCTTTATGTTCAGCATTCCTGACAGGTTTCACGTTCCATCCGTAACACCTTGCTTTTAGAATGCCAAGCAGCGTAAGCAGCACATCAGCTGCATAGCATCCACAGTCACTGTCCACACTGGAAATGTTCATCCCCAGTACTGCTGGGTGGTCAAAAGCATTGTGACAGAGCTCACTGCCTAACACAACATTGTGTGCCTAAATAAATCTGCATGAGAGGTGGAAAAAAAACCAAATTTAAGGCCTGAAAAGAGGTCGAAAGTGCAAGTAAAGCATGGGCCATTATGTAGCTAGATTCAACAGCTGCACTGAATAAGCAAATGGATGACTAAAAACACATGTGTAGACACACAAGCATTGCCCGACCACAAATTTGTGTCATTCACAGGAGATAGATTTAAGAAAGAAAGAAAATGAGTGCAGTGTATGAAGTAATGTCCCTTTACTATAAGTTTTACTGCCTTTATCTTGTGGTTAATGTAGTAGAAAAGACTTAGATTGTCAGCACTAACAAAAGAGAAATAAAACTCTAAGTTGAGTAATCACAGTAAATGCCTGCTAGGAGCCATTTGTGGCTCAGCTGCTGCTACTCACTGCTCTGCCAACCAAGGTGGCAATCACACTTCTTTACAATAAAGGAAGCGGGACTGGAGTTTGCATTTCCATGTCTCACATTGTTAGGTCAGGTCTGACTCTAAAAGCACGCTCTCAAGCTGAGAGGATCAGAGCGGCGTGAAGAAAGCTGGCCTGTTTTAGCCACCAGTTAACAATTTCCATTTCCATTAACAAGCGTGATTCGGTGCAACCACCCGTTTGTATAATCCAGTACTGATATCCAAATCAACCCTGCCTCTCGCCTAATGTCAGCTGGGATTGGCTCCAGCCCCCCTGCGACCCTGACGGATAAGTGGTACAGACAATGGATGGATGGATGGATGGATATCCAAATGACTAAAAAGGAACAATAAGTACAGCACATTTTCAGTTCAGTCGGGAACACTGGTCATTAAGTTCAAACCATTACTGTGAAATGCTTGTGAATTAACAACAACCACTGACCCTTGCAGGACAGTGGATAGAGCCCAGAACTTAAATATAGTATTTAATACATAATATTACGACAACACGGTGTGGCAGACAGCCACTGCAGGGATAAATGAGGGGCTGACATCTTTAATGGACTGCGAAGGTTGAGGTGACAAATATAGCTGGTGTTAGTTTGGTTAAGCTGACAACCCGCTGATGACTTACTGTGTGTGTAACACTTAATTTTAGAATGGCATCACTTTATCTGAAGTATGTCTACTGACGATGTAACTTTGAACTGACCCCCAACCCTGACACTATGTGCACAGTACCCGTCTACGCATTAACCCTTTATAGGGCACTCATTGAAATACTTAGAAATTCAAAATTTAAACCCTAAACCGTTACTGGTGGTCATTACAAGACTTTTTTTACTTTTTATGGTGAAAATTAAGGTCAGTGAAGTTATCTTATGGTGAGGCAAATATGGTCCCGTGCCCGATAAAGGTTGAGGTAGCTCACCTGAATGAAAGGGAACAGGAGGCCCACAGCAAAGTTGGACAGCCAGTTTACGGTGCCGGCGATCATGAAGGCAGCAGGTCGGTAGGACTGCTCAAACAGTTCCCCAGTCAGGATAAAAGGGATGCCGCCTGACCGAGAAGGGAGAAGGATATTAGACACAACAAACCACTGACAGCAGAACAGATATAGTGAAGAAAGGTGTTTATTTACTCCCACCACAAGGTGAACGTTTGTTTGACTCAGAAAAGGCACAATGAATTAAATTAATCTGTGTTTTTTCTTTTTCCTTCCCTCTTACCACACAGTGTAATGAATTGCATAACTATACAATGACAATACAATTGTTATATAGTACTAAAACCTATAACAATGACTATAATGCCAACTATCTTTTCTCCTGTTCAGTTCCCACAACATATACTCATTTTTATCAAAAACTCATTTCACTGTTTCATGGCCACAATGAAGATAAAATCAGTAATTTATTTCACAGTACTGAAATCTTGGGTGTATCTATATGTTTTTGACTTGTAAAATGAAAATAAACACTTTTTTGCTTTAACCACCATGTCTGCTTAAATTGCATGTGGAAAATTGCTTTAAGCTTAGGTTAAAGGACGATAAGAATTATGATAAAATAATGAAAAACAGAATAAAAAAACAACAACAATAATAATTATAATAATAATAATAAAAAAAAAAAGAAATCAGTTTCTAAACAAAGTCATGAGTTATGTCCCTCTTCTTCAATAACAACGATAATGACGTTAAAAGGCCAAAATTGAAAAACTTGGCCCACTGCGTTCAGCAAAGGTAGTAATTCATGCTGACAGATTATTACAAACACAGTAGAGAGCACTGGGGAACAATGGAAAACACTGCAGTCTTAATTAAGGTTAAAGGGAAAATGCTGCGGCTGCAGAATTAGTCTCATTTAGCGAAAAAAAAACCAGAAGCCCACAAGTCGACTAGATAATTCAGCATTCTAGGTTTCTTTATTTGAGTATGATCATTCAAACGGCACTGAAACCACTGGTAGACAAGTTCCAAATCGATCCAGTGAACGAAGCTCCTAAATGTGTTGAACAAGCTCTGTGATGCCATAACGTCACCATCAGTGCAGGGGAAACAACATTTCAAAGATTCTGTACAGTAAAGCAATTCCCAAAATTTCCTTTGAACCTCAACACTGTTGATAGATGAGCCTCATAGCATCAGTAACAAGCTGGGAGTAGTTTTTGAGGTTTCAAAGAAAAAGTAATGGAAACCTTGAGACTTTTTGAAGACACTTGCAGCCACAAAAGCTCGACCAACACTGGTCTGACTCTGCTTGTGCAGGAGGAAGTGCAGCTAAACACTTTTTCTAAAACACACAAGACTCGTGTTGACAGGTTTTCCGAACCTCTATGCCCCTTAAAACCATATGCAAGAATGCAAAATGCAGCCAAGAAGCAGGGTAGCCATGTAGCAACATGTCTCACAGCTTCTCCCCAAAGTGCCTGGTACTTTAGCCTGGTTGGTTGAGCCCGTTTGTGTTCATTAACCTCCTTGTTAAATGATGGTAGAAATGGTATAAAAGTAAATTAGTACTGTCACATTATGTACTGTAAATGTGGCCGTTTGCAGTCCACCATCTGAAAAACACATAAAACCATCCGCTGAGGTCCCAGAATGGCTCAGCGTACACTTCTAAATCTGTGGCTTTTTATCCTCACAGTGGGTTATTGGTAGTCACATAATTGCCTCTGAAAGACAGCTGAAGAGCTACAAACCACAGGAGGATGAACATTCAGAGCTGAATAAAGGGAGGTGCGGTCCACATTAGCCCTCAGCATCCTTTTGGATTTAATTGCTTTTGATAATAAACCATTATTGCAATACAACGCCTTGCTGATCCACTAATGCGACCAGATGATTACTAATGACTGCGTGTGTGGTCATGTGTGCACAGAGTTGGCCAGATTGCACACAGCAGTCATGCATATTGATGACCAATCACCTGCCCAAACTTAAACATTAAATAACAGTTACTGAGAAGAATTGTGGGTGTCGTCATTCTCCTGAGAGCACAGGACAGCCACAAGTGTTCTTAGGTAGATTTCAAAACATTTGTCAACAGTGAAATCACAAAGCAATACAAACATTTTTGCCCCCAACCTCTTTCATTCAGCAAGCCCCAACATTGTGCGTTTAAGACAACATCTAGTGAGGAGTAGGACAGACACAGCCGGGATACTCCTGCCCCCCTCCTGCCCTGATGAACTCAAACTTCCCATTTTCCTCTTGACATGTTTTTGCTTCTGTTTTCACAAAAAATTAACCAAGATAAATGCAATTCTTGCACTGCTGCACTTAAACCATCAGTCAGATCGATATTTTTTAGCTTGTCTGACTCAAAGAGTGTTAGACAGATGTGTAATCAGCTTTCCTGACGTGTAAAGTGACACATCTCATTGAACGTTAGACGGGATCGAAATTTTTCAACTTAACAACTACACAGCGCCTGACTGCTATCATTACTTGATAGTTCTGAGGAGCTCAGATTTTCTCACATCCACACTAAAACCCCATCCACAGCTGGTACTGCAGTAACACGTGATCTGTACCTGGATACATTATCTGCATAAAGACATCCGATCCACTGGCTTTTGCATTAAGACCTGGAATTATCAAGTATTCCCTTTATTATTATGATCTCAACATGCAAATTAGTTAGACAGGAATGGTGGACTTCCAGCTCAAAAGAAACAAGGCTGCAAGCGACACTGCCAGTGCTTGAAGGTTTTTATCAGGATTGAAGTGGCAGAAAGAGACAGAGTCAGGTGACTTTTCTATTTTTTTGGGCAGCTTTTTTTTCTTCAGAATGTGGTCATGCTGTGAGGATTGGATTTACACCTGGCTTATGTCCAATCACAATGCCAGCCAGACCTCCTCCAGATGTGGTCTGCCTAATCCAGTCACATACCTGAGGCCTGCATTTTCACATTCATCCATTCAGGGAGTTTCAGAAAGTCTTTTGAATATAAAGAATGCCTGCTCAGTGTGTATGACGGATGAAATACAGAAAAAGATGCATTTTCAATTTTAGCTGGCTTAGTGTGAGCGTACTGTAGCCTGAGACAGAGGAATCAACCAAATCAGACATCAGAAGCAGATAATAAAAACAAATCAGGTGAACATCTGAGCATCTGATATTAGCTCAAGGTATTTAAAAGTCATTTACAAGAATATTGCTCTGTGGCTTCCCTGGAAAAAACATAAAATCCCTCGCAATATGAACATACTGATCAAACAGTTTTTAACAGTTGATGTATTCCTCTCATTTCCTCATCAAAATAAATCTGTAAAAAGCTCTGAAGGCCAGCTGCAGTCGCCAGTGATACGGCACCTCTCTGAAAATAATTTTTACATGTGAGGGCACTAACTACAACACTATGTCCTTCTTCTCTCGACTGTTAGGAGTCACTCAAACAAAGGAAATGCATCTTTAATCAGTATAAATGTGAAATATCTTTAATGACAAAAGCAGGACAAGCAAGCAACAGGGAACGTTAGGAAGAGATGGGTGCAGCCACAACAACACTGATCACAGTTCTGCCAGGAAAGGACAAATCTGCTTCACACATGATGCAGGGAGGCTGGGGCGGCTAGCCAACATGGGTATTTTGTGTATATGTGAGTGAGTGTGTATGTGAGCGTGTGTGTGTGTTCAGTTTAGATCTGTTCCCAGATAATCCGCTCAGCACAAAATAGTGTTTTCCAGGGACTTGTGCACCTAATAATGTGTGCAAGAGAGCGACCATGGAGAAAAGAGAAAAAAGCTTAGGAGAAAAATTAATGAACTGATGGTCTGACAAAAGCTCAACAATCTATATTTGTAAATTTGGTTAGGGTTTTTTTGGGGGGGCGGGGGACCACTGGTAAATCCGACCTCTGCTGGCTCTAAAGAACATGTCAGCTGTGCCTGCACACTGTCATCATCATGTTTCATTACACAGGACTTTGTGAGTGTATCTCCATTCTTACAACTTAACTGAGTTGAGGGGGTTAATTAAGTGCACTTGTTGCCACAGCATGTTTCATGTCAAGCCACATTTGCCTTTATAGCCTTTCGTCCCAGTTCTGGTCTCAGAAGTGCTGGGTTGAGCCCAAGGACTGTACACTAATTAGGCCACGTATGTTATTTGGTCAGCATATGTTTGTAGAGGGCCTCAGAGGAGACAGCATGTGTTGAATCATGTGGGATAAAAGTATGGTTTCCCTTCTAGCCAAACACCACAGCAGCTCACTGATTAGTGAGACTCAAGCGGAGAGTAAACGACTAATTAAATGAACGGTCTGCTTTGTTACAACACTCCCTATTTCACCAATAATCCATCATCTCCTCTAAATTGTATGAAGAGCTCAAATTAGATTATATTGGCCTGCTGGAGTTTTACCTAAATATGTGCCCATTCGTGTTAGACACATGTGAAAGATGTTGTGTTTATATTATATGGCATGTTTGCATTTTAGATTAATTAAATGTGTAAAAGGGTACATACACAGGGTGTATATTTTCCTGCTGGGGGGATTTACATATATCAAGTCAAACGTATCATCCATTTAAACAGACAGATTTTTTTAGATTAGAATCTGTTCATGCTCTAACACTGAGCAGGTGGGACATGCATGCATGAATTCCCACAATCTGAAACAACACATTCAAGTTCATGACGACTTTAATTTACAGATGTTGCTTTGCTGCTACAAAGCTCTGACATCCACATCAGAAAAACAGTGTCAGAGTGAGAGTTCCCACATCTTGGTCCTCTGGAGCTTTTTCATTCTGGCCATTAATTCAGTAATGATTTACAAACACAAATTCCACCTTCTGATATGATTTAAGCGAGTGATTTAACTTTATTAATGATCATTTACTGAACAGATTATTATTGAGGGAGACAGATTTAAAAGCCCAATTAGAGAAGATCTTAATCAAATCAACGTCATAAAATGAGACGCTAGCGCAAAGTTGATCAGACAGAAATTAAAAAGCGACTATTTTCTGTTTGGATTTTTGACAGGAGCTAGTCCATGGCCTGCTGTTTCAGCTTGACCTCCTGAGACATCACATTTTCGGGGAGGAGGGGGGGGGTCGGCCACAGCCTTGATCTGTTGTGCCTCAGGCAGAGAGCCACAGATGACAGGACAGCGGTGAGAAGGCGGCACTAGAGGCCACTGTTTTTTTCATTCGCAATTGATTCTGACAGCTCATCTGTATAGTTTATCAGTGCGCCAGTAATCCTACTTCATGGATAAAAGAAAGTTAGGATTATAAACCCCGTTTTTTAATACCCTACAAAGTGGCCATGGATGCAAAAATATTAATTAAATTCCTATTCATCTGGCTTTTTTTTTCTAGCAGCTATAAATGGTTCATATTAATTTCTCTCAAAAAAACAGATTTTCAGTAGCACTACCTTTGCCCTTGTATTGACTCATGTGCCGATTGCCTCACTGCTCACAGATGTATGCTTGTGATATTATCCAACAACAGCATGACACACTATAAATAAAGACCAGTTATATAATAGGATAATCATTTCACACAAGCAGAATACTGCCCTCCTACACAGACACATAGGACATCCATGTCGCACATACAGCAGCACGAGCAGTGTGACAAACACTTCATGCAGAAATGTGCACATACAGTGTGTATGCATGCAGGCAGACACAAGAATGTACGATTTGGCATACAGTAGATCTGACGCAACATGGATGAGTTGATCGGATTAAACATTTACATACTTTAAAGATGTCAATAAGCCAATTTGGACTTTAAACCTTTTATGACATCGGTACGATGCTGCTGTACCACACGGATCATGTGGGGGATAAAAATGCTATATTCACTTTTCGTTTTGATGTAGGTGTGATGAGCAGAACATGACCTGAGCTGTTATATACTGACAATGATGAGAGTGGAGCACATGAAATTTGAGAAACTGTGTTGACTTGCTCTTCGAGGGCAAAATATTAGGGTGTCACTCACTGCTCTCACAGCACTTGATTTCAGCAGACAAACAAATTTCATCACAGCAAATCAACCTCTATTGAGCCAGCACTCTGTAAACAGAGTGATAAATCATCCTCAGACACAAATACATAGAGTATATAAATATAAACTTTCAGATAAATCATGTTCACTTTACAGAAACTGCCACTTTACACAACATTAGCTGGTACTTAAATGGAATACAGTAACTCACAAGTGTACAAATGCCTAAAACAACTTACAACTGCAAAATTAAATGAAGGAATAAATCTGTGTGTAAAGATCTTTATCAGTAAAAGAGAGGAGTGACTAGGTTATAGGATGCTGTAGCTGATGTGTGGAGAGGCCACCACAGAGCACCGCACATTTACCAAATAACGTACTCAGAATAATAATGTTTTCAAATGTGTTCATTATTGGTGAAACTATTAAATGTGTGTTAAGTTTAGGTTTGAATGATTCAGCACATTGTTTGAAATTGCCATGGAATTCGGTACAGATACTCATGGTGCCCAGAGGATGCATTAAAATAACATAAGTGAACCTCTGACTTTTCACGTAGCACCACCACTAAGGATGACGTGTGCTGAACATCAACATGTTATTATTGTTAGTGTCATTTTCCCCATTTAGGTTAGTGTTTAAAAATGGATTTAATATACGTTGTATGATCACAAACATATTACCACCACAAATTAATTAGCCAACACATGTTTCATGAGATTTTACTAATTTGTGGAAGTGTGCGAGTGGTAATACATGTTTTATTTGCCAAAGGCAACACTGAGAAGAATATCCTAAGGCTCATCAACATGATGTGCCTGACCTATCCTGGCAGAGGATGGAGCCATGGCAGTTTCCTTGCTGAGGCTAAGCAACAGGATTTAAACTTCTCAGCTGCTTCACCTTGTTTTCTCTGAGGCGTGTCTGACACTCCGATAGGAAGAGGCCTGTGAGGCCTGAGAAGCTGCTGGCAGAAAACTGCAGGGAGTTGAGCTCACACCAGAGAAAACACTCTCTAGCATAATCCTCAGGTCCTAATTTGCTTGGACTATGCAAATGTTGCAAATGGAAACCAGAGGAGAGTGCGGACACCTTGTTAGCCAGAAGAAATTAGAAACAATATTAATTGTTATATTACATTAATATAATGTATTCATAACAATATTATGAATACATTATTATGTATTCTGTGGAGACAGAAACATGATGATGAGTCATGCTGGTTGATTCGCCGGCTGATGGTCATTTGGGCTGTGGGATAAAAAGAGCAGCCTTGAATATACTGTCAGCTACAACCATGATAGTGGAGTTACTGTGGAGGGAGGAAGACCAGGATTAAAATCCAGTTACAAGAAGACCAAGGCTGCCTGGGGATGGGCACTGTAAGTCAGAAGGATACTGTCTGGAGGACTTATGTTGAGCACATGTGGAGTTTCCAGTCACAGGGGGAATAAATGTCCACCTAAGCGTCCTTTACTATAAATGAGTGTAGAGGGTCAGGGTCATTCAGTACTGGAGCAATGCTAAACCTGCACTTTACTTCTTGAAAATGCTTGTTCAGGCTTTGTACTCTGAGTGAAACTAGCATTCCTCTTGTTAGTAAGCACATTGAAGCAGCTGAAATTAATCTTAGGTACAATTGTTGTTTCACCTTACAAGCGGTCGGCCAGGGCCACTCTACAACAGTCCAGACTTGTGAATGGATTCACGCTGACTCTGATGCTTGATGGTAGATATCCACGACGGAGATGTGAGAAGCAGGGAACACACGTATACTGCACAAGTGATGCCTCTGTAACCATTTAAGCAATTACTGCACTTGCTAACTATGCTTCAAGGAGCATGAAAAACCTTGCATGTAGGTTAGATTGACAACAAACAGACCTCTAAAAAATAACAGCGCTGTGGGCGAGGCCAAATGGACGCTCTTGTGCCGTTTTTCACGGGCACAAATAAGCCAGCTTAAGTCACAACAAGCCGTGATCGCACACTGCAGCCTCACAACAGGACATCATCGCTGTTCAATAGCAAGGCAGCCCGGAGTCAGCCTGTAACTGTCCCCTCCACCATATGTGTGGCACTGATTTAACGGTCAGTACCTTTCAAATCTGTGATCACTGTGGGTTGTAATTCAGTTGCACCCGTGTTCATGTTTGCCCTTTAAGACATCATCCTTGTTTAACTGTTTACCAATGGAGGTGTGTTACTGCAGTGCTACTGACACAAAGAACGACTTGAGGGACTTGTTGTCGCGACAAAGTGATTTTACGTCTTCTCAAATGCACACACCACTATTAAGATGTTCAATAGGTGGGCACGGTAAAGGGATCACAGTTCTTGACTGTGATTCTGTGTAAGAGGGGAGAGCCCTCCGTTTTTCTGTCACTCAAAAGAAAAACCTGCTCCTGCTGGTGCACTAGAGCGGGAGATGAATCCAGAAGTGGGGGCCACTCAAATGTGGCGAATGTTTCAGGACCTCAGGGAGAATAAATCCTTCCCTGTGGAGGACAGACTCCTGGCAGAAGATCAATGTCACAGTTGTACGTTGTATGTGAAGAAAACATTGTTTCCTGCTTTTTTGTAAAAACCTCTTGGGGGTCTGTGTACACAGCGGGAATATTGCATAAGTCATTACCACAGGAGCCTTCGGAAGCATGTCGATATTTGTTGGGGAAAAATAGGGGAACAGTCAGGACTCTGCTCCTCTAAAAGCTCAATTTATTTGTGAGATGCAATCAAACCAGAAGCAAATGACTCTGGAGATTTATGTTTTTGTGCTAAATGTTAGTGTGGCAAGGTGCACATTAAAACGCTTAATGTAGGTTTTCACTCACAAGTCTAAATGACCACATACAGAATGGCAAGACAGGAATATTAAATAGTAGCAATTCCATATCTGTGTACTGTAAATATAAGATGAATAACAAGGCATCGACTAAATGATTAGAGCTACCAAACAGGCAAATACACTCCCACCCACAAATAAATTCAGGTGTCCAGAGACCATTTCTCTCTCCCAAACTCATAATCCATCAGCCTCTATTTCTACTTTCATTTCTTCTGCACTTCTAATTAAATCTCGCTCTAATGCTGGCTGCCACACATTAAGTTTCACCTTGGCTTGAGTTCACCCCACAGAGATCCTCCTCTCATCACTTCTGTCTCTGTATATTTTACTTGTGGCTTCTAGCAAATGTCGCTGTTGTCACCCCTGATATCTCTCATTACCTGCTAACTCTCACAAAAGCAAGTCTGGCTGCCAAACACGTGTTTATTTCCACATTCCCAGGTGAAAGGTGATTCATCTTGTTCAGTGGTCTTCTGTTTTATCCTCCATGGCCTGTCTATCAGCACTTTGTCTCTCTGTCTCTCTTGCAGCTATGGTCTTTTGTGCTCCCAGGTGAATTGAGTAAATACGCCATCCAACTATGACAAGGCCACTGGGTCTGTGCTGCCACACTGTGAAGTGACTGCAAATAAATCCAAACCTCTGCAGCATTAATTCTACTTGTTCTAAAGTGTGAACTAAACTGAATTTGTTGCACAATTGTTTGATGTGCATTGCAGATTAACTGCAGACAGTTTTTTCATACAATGGACTTTTCCTAAAAACAGTAGAAACCTTCAGTTTTCACCACAATTTTCTTTATCTTCTCATACTGCTGTATATTTGATCCAACTTTTAGCTTTACAATTTAATTTACATATAATTGAAAACCATTATTACATCTATAACACTGATTATTTGTGACACAGCAGCTGTGACTATATTTGTTGCAATTTGTGGCTCTCAATGCATTTTATGGATTTGAGTGTTGTAAAACAGTAGTGCAGTTCTTTCTCAAAAGAGGAAAGAGAGTTCTCCTTTGAAGAAGAACTATTGTTGGTAGAGTTCTGCCACCTGACACGAACCCTCATCTCAATCATCTGCAGCCAGTGAGTTGCATCAGTCTGGATGGATGGAATCAAGCTAAGATCTGGAAAGGATTATTAAAATCCCAGATGAGTTGGTGAAGGTCACTGCATGATGGAAACTTTATGATCTTGTTGTGAGAACAGATAAAAAAAAATCCAAATCCTCCACAACTCCTAAAGACAATCGCAGACAGACCTGTGCAGAGTTATTTCTTTGATCGTAAGTGTTGTCAAGTTCAGGTGGGTGAGTTTACCAGCCATGTTCATCTGAACAACATTCAGAAAAGGTGAAGTTGACCAACAAATTGGTAAGGCAGCTAATTTACTATTTTGAGATGCTACAGTGTAGTGTTACATGCTGCTGCCACAGTTTAGTGTGCCTGTAAATCTTTTAAAACCAAAAAAGTAAAAATCCAAAATAAGTCCAATAATATTCTTGATGCAACGACATGCAAGCAGCATGCTCATGTTATAGCAGTATATTTAGTCTATGTTATATACTGTTGGGTAGTTCGATGTATAACAATGCATTGTGTTTCATAAACTGACAAGTTTTATGTGTAAAATCTTTATCTATGAAGCAACTGAAGTACGAGGGCTCAGGGAAAATGCTCAATGTGGTGTATACTTCACTGTCAAGACATTGAACTGCAGCAGTAAATTCAGCAATTCACTTGAATGGCTAAGCTGCCTCTTGCTTTTTGCTTTTTGTTTTTAACATAGAGGTATTTTATTTAAATTGTGGGACAAATACGCTGGTGGAAAAATGTATTCAAAAAGAAGAATGTGAAAACAAGGCCAGGGAGGATCGGTCTGACATAGTCATGACATTTTCTTCTGTCAATGCACAATTTCCATTAGGACAATGAAGGGTTCAGTATGCTTTGACAGGGAACAACAATTATTTCCCTATTATCACTGAACAATGTGCATCTATAATGACTGCATCAGTTGCTTTTCCATATTCAACTCCAGGCAGCTTTTCATTGTAGAGGATGAAATATAATTTGCATTTTACCTCACGAATAAAATTCAGAAATATCAGGTAGGCTTATTAATTTGTGACTGAAATAAGCACATGTTTTTGTTAAATTCCTGATCAGATCCAGCAAAAATAAAGGTGTTGAAGTTAAGACATCTGAGACTCCTCACTTTGATCTTGAAATAAATCAATGTGTCCCACAGCTTGTGATCAGAGTCAGTACAAAAGTAAAAAGTTCATTTGAAGTAAGGCCAAAATGCTAATTCATATACCAGAGGTGCTCGTGCCCTCCATTAGTGTTTATTTAAGGTACAGTCAGAAAGCAAGAGTTCACATTCCAGCTGCACTAAAGCAACAAATGTGCTTTAACCACCTACAATCCAATAAATTATCATAAAATGAAGCATTAGTGGGGAAAAGGAAAAAAGTATAATTTGGGTTGCCGTTACATGATTATCATTTATGTGGTTTAGAGTGCATGTGAGTTATGAGCTGATACTGATTCACTGGTACTCATAAGACCCTTAGAGCGCCCATCTGTGTTGGAAACAGAACATTGCACGTTAACGCCGAGCCTGAACTCCTACAGGAGGACGAGGCAACAATCATTTTTCAATAGTGTAAAAATGGTTCCTGTTTTGTTCCTCTGCTTTTGACCTTTCAACGCCCACAGAAGCTGCACCTCGGACGGTGCCGGCTCAAGCTCTAGGTGAGATCTGAAAACGCTGACATCACAGATTTTGATTATCCACAGGAAATGGGATTGTGGATTTGTTTAAAGTAAAAATAGTCGCAGCTTCACAAATAATCTCACTGTATAATCCTGAAAGATGTGTGAAACAGCTCATAGCTGTGTAGCCAAAGCACAGAAGGTCAGTTACCACTAGGTCTTATTGTGTCAGAAGATTTTAATAATTAATGGAGGTACCTGCAATATCAAACCTGTAGTGGACTGCAGAAGACGTAGCATACATATTCCTGCAGCTGATGGCTGCAGGTATTTAACTGAGAACAAAAAATTGAACCCTTACAACATGAATATTGGTAAAACTAGACATTTTTTTCAGCCTGACTGGTAAAAGTAAAAAGACCATTTGGCTATGCTAGCAGCGGCAGGGAAAAAGAAGAGAGTGAATAGGCTGGGACACAAAGAGTGTATTCAGGTTCAAGTAAAATGTTTCTTTCTTTTCTTCTCAATTAAACTAAGTATGAAATATAGTATGAAAAGCCAAAAAATGCCTGTAAAACCTTCAAATTCAGTTCCAATTTACAGTAAACCAAAGGAAGATACATTCGATCTACTTTGTCCTGCAAGAGGACCAAATGCTCACTATCTGCGTTTTTTCAAATTCATTGCAGTCGGTGGGAGGTTGGGTGTAAGGGTCACATACTGTAGGTGTTGTATAGCAACAAAAAACATGACTACAAATGTAATTTGATGTTTAAATGTAAAAAAGTTTGTGCCTGTGGATCTTGTGCCTTCATTCTTTCATAGTTCGTTTTAAAATGCTGCTCTGTGGGAAGGTAGTCGTCAATACTAAAACAGCATTTTAAGCGTAGAGATGGAAAACATCAGCCCTAATAAAAATCATAAGGGAGATGAGGACAGCTTCTCAGGATAACTAAACTCAAAGAATGCTTGCCCACAAGTTTACTCTTAATTATTAATGTTTAACTGACAGTGCTGACTTCACTGTCAGTTCTCTTAAAGCATTTTATTAGCAGCTCCTTTTTTGGGGGATCAGTGCTGTCATCTGCTCAAAGTGAGAAAAGTTTGCTGCGACAACACTTCCCATTTTGGCTGTGAGGGTAGTTCGATTTCAGCTCCCACTGATCCCTCGCCCTTGTTCTTTTTCTGAAGAACAGAGGGCCCGACTTTTTTTAGATCCCAAATTTCATCTCTCGTGGGCTCACTGAAGGGAAGGCATAAAGGCAGAGAGACACGGAGGATAAGGAGGTGGAGATGTGAGTTTGTACCATACACAAAATAATGTAAGGCCAAATGAGCTTTTGTAATGTTTATTTCCCAGTGGATTATCAACTACGGTGCACAGGCTCCCTCGAATTGCACAACAGACCTACCAAAATAACAATACAAACATTTAGGTGTTAAGTTTGAGGACTGGTATGTGTGAAATGTTTTTCCATCCTTGTAAACAGTCTTATCTCTGTTTATTGTGATAAGTGAGTCAACAGGATTTATTAATAGAATTTGTCAGCTGTGAAATGAGCACACACCAATAACACATAATGATCAGATGTGAAAGTACGATAACTTGATGAGAATGAGGGCCACTACGCCGAGTATCTGTGGTGTTAGTCTCTCATTTCCAGACATTTCTCCTCACTAGATTAGATAGATTTGACAGAGCAGGAGTAAACAATGTGACAGCAATGATTGTGTAAGTGTACTAATGTCAACCAGTGTGAGATGGATCTAATAAAAGCTTGGTCAAAAATCTTTATCAGATTGGACAATGTTGCTTGTATGAGGAATGTGAGTTGAATCATGGCTGTATAGTGTCAAGAGAAATAAGTATATGAAAGCTGAGGTACTTCGTCAGCTTGAGTCATTTGTTTCTCCTCCATCATTTTGGTTTGAGTGTATGTTCTTTTTTTTCTTAACCTTAATGTTTTTGTCACAAATAGGCAAATGTTCTGAGAACATTAGGGAGAATATGCCCATAGGGATAGACCTGTAAGATTAGTTTTGTGTAACCAGAAAAAGCAGCTAAAGCGCTCAGTTCAACGCCAACAGACCCCACTGAGAAAAATGGTGATTTTACCTTGCAGAACACAGGACTTGCTGATCTACTGCTGCCTCTATCAGTTAGTTTGTTTGAGTTATTGTGTGACTTTGGTGTTTTAAAGACTTCATTTGGATGCAGACTAATGTATTCTGTACGGTAAAATTGGTGTTTTTATCAAAAGTAATCTGGTGTCTCTGAACCAAGTGATATAACTGGTGCTTCTACCAGAATACCAGAAAGGATCTTACTGGTCTATCTCTCTAGGGATCCTTCCCGTAAGACTCTTCAAATTGCAATCTGAGATTGCAGTGTCAAAAACAAACACTTTCAGTCAACATAAAAGTATAAAAATATAAAAGGATTACTTTACAGCCGCAGTAGCTGAGGTGATTGACTGGACCAGTGCCAAAAGATATTGTACCCATTAGTAATTTAGATACCAATATATGAACAAATAGGACCCAGGTTTAAAATTACAGTTATTGCTTTAATTTGTCATGACAAATGATTAAATGGATGCTGCTGTGATAACTTTGCAGAGTTGTGAAATCCTCTTTAAGAATATTATGGCATCTGATAAGCCTTTATCACGTTAACCTTACTCCAACTTGACTTCCTGGTTCATGTTTCGTTCTCTCACAGGTACCTTAAAACGGCCCAGCCCCACCAGTGCAGCCCAACACAGGGCTGTTTTCATGTGAATGCTTGCTGAGGGAGAAAAAAAACTAAAAACGATGTCCACTGTGGAGGCACAATGGCTGAGATTTAAATCCAATTAATTTGTGCTGTGAAGTAACGACGACTACTGAAACTGAGCCACAGCTATCATCAAGAGCTGCAGGACCATAAAGTCTGACAGAGCTGCATCGAGCGAAAAGAGAGGGACACAAGCCGAGTACGCTATATTGTTGCGTTCATTAAGATACAGTATGAACCAAATAGACCTCATTCATGAAATAATATTATTCATCATCATAATTTATGAACATATTTGCACATCAAATTTGAACTCAAACCCACACTGCTTGCATCAAACGCTCAGACGCAGCTGTTTTCGTTTGCATCCAGTCCACATGTATTGACATCCAATCATCTCCCAAATGACAAGAACCTTCACAGGACATTAATTACAGTGAATTTACACAATGGCACTATTGGACAACCAGAGCCCCCATCTTCAGAATCTCGGGAAGAAGAATGACACCCAAGAAAGCAAGATGGAGCTTCAGCTTCTGAATAATTAAAGTAGACCTTAATATATGGAAGGAGATCACGCTGCAGCTGTTTGTCATCACATTCTTGCTTGCGAAAGATGTTCAGTTAAAGTGGTTTGATTCAAACTGACTTACACTAAACAGTATGCCACAGCCACTCAAAGAAGCACCAGTGCCACAGGACAAAGCTGCTGGTCCCAAACTAACGAACACATCAGCGCACGTTTGAGGAAGTGTCAGTCTCTGCTGTCCCACATGGGAACAGTGACAACCTGCTCACTGTGGATGTTGTTTACTCATCAAAATTAGTGGGAATATATTTCTCCCCTTCTCACTTTTCAGGAGGTTAATATTTATAGACTTGCCTCTGTCCATGTGATTCCTTATACACCGGCATCTCCTGCTTTTATAATGTATACAACTCTTATCAAAATGCCAACTGTCATCCCACTTTCGCTGCAGAATGTAGAAACTGAGCCATAATGTGATGCAGTTGTATCTGGTCTTGTTAGTTTTCATATATAGGCACCAGCGTTACAAGGGTTGCGAAAAGGCTCGAGGAGAGTTGTTGTCTCTGCTTTGACAAGGTGGCAAAATCTGACAGACTGAACAGGAGAGTCAGAAAGAGAGAATCAACGGTTTCCAGTTAATGAGATGACAGTGTCAGCCTGCTAGAACAGGCAAATCTTTGAGTTGAGTTCAAATCAAAAACTACTCTGATTGTCTTGTTTTAAGTGGTGACAGATTCTACATGTCAGCTTTTAAAACAATAATGTTTAAAAACTTTGGAAACCTTGTCTTTGATTCGCGGAAGGCTAGAAAATGGATGTACTGGGATTTAACTATTCTGCGAATGTAATTCCTTCTTGCCCTAAAACTAGAGTATTATAAAAAGAATGACCTCCATACCATTTGTTCGACTGTTTCAGCTGAACAAATGCTTAGCTTCAACAATCTATACAGTGACTTCTTGTTACAGCCCCCAGCTGTGAAAGGACCCAATTAACCTTGACTAGATATATCGACACCACAGATGGCCCTGGTGTTGGGCACAAGAATGGATTTGCTTCTGCAGCGGCTGTTCCACTTGTCAATCATCTGACTGAAACTGTCTGAAAATCTGTCTACCTGTGAAACATTTGCCTCACCTGGAGCTCCAGCAGCTGTCTGTGCCTATTAAAAAGTCATATGTGGTGCTTCTTGGTGGTGCTACCAAACAAAAAAAAAAAAAACGACGTGTGAAAGAAAAATGTATAAGGTGTAATGGGGCAGGAGTAGATTTAATGTTTCTCCACTTCAGGCAAGAGCCTGTAGTGGAGAAACTTTGACACTGACGTTCAGGTTACTCAGGTGGTTCTTACTCCCAGAACAGGGTTCCTCTATTTCCCCAGTACAAGGGTGGGTTACAAGTAACGTAATAATGTAATAAAGTGTTTTTCTTTAAGGAACGAGTATTTTTAATGCTGAATGAGAGGCAGCTTCCAGCAACAATCCCTGACCACGCTTTTAATAGCAACAGTTAAATGATGGTGTGCCTGCTGCTCCTGTTAAAAGACACTGAGATCTCTGCTTTTAAAAACTCCCTTTCTTACCTTCTTAAGCCCACTGAAGTAAGTTGAACATATTGACGATGAAAATGCAGTCATAAAAGAAGGGTAGATGAGAGGTAGAGATGAAGAGATGGAGAGAGAGTGGGGGATTGTACATGTCTCAACTGTATAGGCTACCCTGTTCGTTTGATCAGCCTACTTGCTCTACTTTATCAAAAGAAAAAAATAATCTGTGTTATTTTGCACTGGCCTGCTAAATCCAAAAGATTTAAAAATGGGAGGTAACTTGTACTTTGTTTGTGCTCCTTTATACTGTATTTTAAGCTAAATACATGTTTACTGGGAGAAACCTCTTCTAAATCAATAAAAATGTGGAACCATAAAATTGAAATTGAAAATACCAAAACCATCGATTGATTTATCCTATCAAGTGTTGTTTAGTCAAAGCTTCGTATAAAATATGCCTCAGGGCAATGAATCGTCTAAAAGTTCATTACAATGCGTAGAGCTAATGCAATTTATTCTGAAACTGCATAATAAGCAGGGAAAATGTCTTCACACCTAGAAACTGGATATATCTATTACTGTTTTTTCACAGGATTTGTTGATAATAAACATGAACAATAACACAGCTTCATCATTTACATTATTAATTATCCTTTGATTCATCTGTTTTACCTGACAGCAGTAATTTGTTGCAGTGCTGGGTTTTAAAGGGTTTTTTTCTCAATATCAATATCAAACTGTAACCAGTAATTCAAAACAACTGTCACAGCGGTCAAATTGCTGCTGATGAAACAATTTATTACAACTTATGGATTTCATTTAGCATTTCACTAAACTGTATGACTTGTTTATTTCCCATTGCCTTTACATTTTGTTACATATTACTACTCTATTATCAGTATAACAGCTCTCCCATCTGAATGGTTTGCCCACATTCCCGGGTTCGGGATCATCCATCATCAAGTGACGGCTGTGACCGCCTGCAATGTTACCTTCAGGTGCAGACGCCTTTAACACAGTCTGTCCATCCTGAGGTATTTTTCTGTCTCATTGCACAACTATAACATGTAATTTTGAAGACAAATGAAATGATTCATAGAGTAAAAAAGTAGTAATGATGTGGCCACAGATGTGTGTTAAGATCAGAAACCACATATTTCAGAGGTAGTATCTCATTTCGCTCTGGATTCACACAAAGAGAGAAAACATACCGTACACACCCGACACAATCTACAGCACAAAAGGGCTTCATATGTAAAAAAAAAAAAAAAAAAAGAAGCATGCAATACTAACTGTAATTACTAGGAGAAAATATAGCTCATCGCATATTTTGTTAGGGTGTTCTGAGAAATGAATCGCTCATACGGATAAAATATAACCCGTCTTTTTATTCCGTGTGGGTTTATAATGAGTGAGGGAGTGAATAGTAATATGTACTTTAAGTGGAGCAGGTATTAATCAGATATGCATATATTTTAATCAGACATGGCAGCTCTGATAGCAGGTATAGACTTTGGCACTTAACATACTTTCATGAGTGAAGAATGGAGAAGTTTTGATGTTAAGCCACGGCACCACATGCAGCTGAAATGAAACTCTTTACTGCTTTAAAGCTTACATTTAATAAAATGAGGCAGTTATATATATATATTACTTATCCATTTATGTGATGGATTATAAACACACAGACTGGCACATTAATACTTGTCTTTAGTTTATTGCCAAGTCCATTTACAGCCAGCTCAGTGGAAGCCCCACATTTCAGTCCATATATCAGTGCATTAAAATCAAGCATAAGCCCTGTGGTATCGAACCTAAATACAAGCTGGTGCATTTTTGGTACAACACAAGACAACCTCCCAATCTTTTCTGCAGGCGTGACTATCTAGACTATAATCACCTCAGTAGGTGACAAATGGGCCAGTCACAAGTCCAAAGACCTCCAGCACGCTTCGCAAAATGTGTTAGAGGAGAAACAATAAAGCATCAGTTTTGCTCTTCAAAGGAGGGAGGTGAGACACAGCGAAGAAATTAAAACAGACGCCAAATAGTCTATTTATCCTTCAGACATTCCTTTCTGGAACTTTACATTAGACTACATTCAGGCAAACTAATAAAGACTCACTACCTTCATCCAACACATAATTTACCTCAGAGTGACGAAGTTTAATGAAAAGCAGATCTCATCTTGGCCATAATACATTTTATACTGTTACATATTCCTGTTTCCTGCCCAGGGATTACAGATGTAAACTCTGGTACAGCTGTGTAGCTGTACACTGCCCTGGCAAGCAACAAGCAAATAAATAAAAAAAAAGATACTGTGTATAATACATAATATATAGTGGAGAATCTGTATTCAGGGCAAATGAGTCTCTGCAATGCAAAGAGGAAATTTGTTGGCACACAAACTACACAATGTATCTCACACTACTTAAAACAGTACACCTATACAATTGTAAGCATACAGTGTATTTATCCCTGCAAGCATCATGCAGAAATAACCCGGCTGCACTAGTGACAGCAGTATCCAACAAACAAACAAACACTATGTAGCTCTTTCATGTTTTGTAGAACTGCAGGCTGGATTGGGTGCACTGGGGTGGTGAAATGAAATACAAGTCAAGAAGATACAACACTAATCAAAGCCACCGATATCATAAGAGAAAGCCACCATAAACTGCCACAGAATACAGGCATTGCTAGACCTATTGAGCATAATCACTAAAGAGACAAAATACAATCAGATTCAGATTTGATTAAGATTTTCAATACGTACAAGGAGATTAAGAACAAGGGACAAAAGGGAACTTTCCGTTTGATTTTGTGATTACAGCTGCACTTCACAGTGAGAATAAGAGCCCTCACAGACCAAAAACCCCAGTAAACACGCGTTGTCTGCACTATTTATATTCTCATTGTCAAGTCAAGGACAGAAATCTGAATTGGTTTTGATCCTGATCCTGCCTGCCGATCAGTAGCCTTGGTGATTGAACAAACAATGTCAAAAATCAGCGGAAAATGACAGGATGTCTACAGCAAGTTGTTATATCAGGGATAGGAATGAAGGAAGGAAGGAAGGAAGGAAGGAAGGAAGTGTGCAAAGAAATAGGTCTGTAAGGTGCCACTTCTTTGCACATTGAAGTTTATTTCATTATACATGCCGCCGCTCAAACATCCTTTCCTTCAAGTGTTGGATTTACCATCCATACAGAGTTCATACTGCAGCTTAATGAGGTGAATTGCATCTTGGTTACAAACCAGCTGATGTAGTTCCAAATAACGAGGGGGTTCAGACGAGCCAACCTCTGCACCTCTGACACATGAACATGCTTACATCACCCACGAGATGTACCTAGCCAAAGGCACTGCCAAAGACATCCTATGACTATCATATCATCATTACTATTCTTTGTGCACTTTGCATAAGATAAATGTATAATAAAAGTTATTATATAGATTCTAGAGGTTTGTTAAGCACAGTGGCAAACTGCAGGTTGCACACATATTGTAGCTGCCTCCCTTAAACTGAAAGCACGATTTATATTAAAAAATTGATATGCTGCCTCCTCAATTATAAATATGTGGGATTTTCTAGCAATATAAAAGTGCCATTGCCTTCTCTAAACATCGTTACAGGTCATCAGGTTGTTTGCAGAGATTTCTATCACAACATGACTAATCTCACTCAATATTCACAGCGCTTTCTATCTCTGGATATTTGTAGTTAAAGACACAAATAGTCATATCCTTCCAGAATGGGCAGGCAGGTGAAAATGCAAAGGAAGATTCATACAGAACATACTTTTGTTGCGTGAAATATTCTGTCCGATATGATAAGCGACAACCAACCACTATTGCAGTTATACTCTTTAATTCTTCATATCAACAAACAAAAAAAATTGCCCTTTTTCGCAGCTACAGAGCCACATTATCTTTGTGTTTTCATCAAATTTGAAATATCTGGGCCACTGTTTCCATGGTGAAATGACTTGAGAGGAATTGTGGCTCCTGGTTTATCCACTCGCTAGCTCAGAGCACCGCTGGGGTCATCCCTCATGTGAATTTTCTTCTTTTCCCTTTGCAGCCATTCACAGTGAGGGGCTTCATTTGTTTCAATAGGCCATAAATCATTACTGTGCAGTGGCAATAAATGACTGTGATCTCTCATCCTTCAACGCTCGCCACAGAAGGGCATGTGAGCAAGGCACTGAGCAATCAGAAGCTACATTGGAGGTGCTCAGCAGTAATAGAGGACAGTTGTCTACCTCCAGTTGTGTTTGTGGGTATTTCACCCTTTTATGTCTTCCTCTTAATCTCTTTATAAAAGAACATGGTCTCTCGGTTTTGGAACATCAGATGCACTGCCTCTACTCTGGGTGTGATAATTGTGAAGTCTCCCTTTTTTCCTCACACTTTCTATGACTCCACTGTTCTCATCTCATCCTGATACACCCAGGCATTTTGTTGGATGAACACTCCCTGGAGACATTATTATTCGGAAGGGCTTATATGTGTGATGACAGCGATAGCCTCACCTTGAAACTCAAAGTCAACCTCCCACCAAGACCAACTGTGCACTCTCACACTGCCCCCAGTGAATTTCCAGTGCCAAGCCATATATAAACTATGGAACCTATTTAGTATGCTAATATATGACAGCATCTTCAACTGTGCGTCTGATTACAAACACACTAGTTGGTTGATTATTCCAAAAGTTTAAGTACTCCTTTCGTGTCCGTTTGCCAGTGTTAAACACGAGGACCCGAGTAGGATCACTCACACTGATTATTCAACAACTTCACTGAATTACAGCAAAAAAAAGTATGAATCCGATAAAAGAATATTTATTCATTCTCTTTTAAGTGTAGTTTCCAGGGAAGAGGTGCACTCTGGACATAAAACGAAAAATATATATAAAGAGAAATTAACAAGAGGAGAAAATCTCAGACAGTAATGTGTGGATCAGTACCTGGTCCAGAGCAAAAGGACGCGATCACAGCCAGTATAGAGATGTAGCTGAGGTAGGGCATCCACGACACACTATCCTGGGATAACAGACAGAGAGAGATGATATTGCAATGACCATAATCATTATGTTGGTGGAAAATATCCAAGTTTCAACTCAGTTCTGAGCAGGAACAGCCAAGCAAATGTATTAGGGAAAAGAATAATCAACGGCAATTTCCTGTATTTTGTTTTTGATTTATCGAACATCACAAAATAAATCCAAGAAAATGTAATTATTGCATTTGTATTATATTACTTTTTTGTCTTGTGCAAGTTCTTACTAAGGAAGGCATTGACACATTTAAAAGTTGCTCAAAATGAGGTTCAATATTTTCAGTGTCATAATATGAGAAATATTACATATTATCTGTGTGTTATATATATAACATACACAAAGTTCTATTTCGCAGAGGTGTAATATAGGTATAGTACCCAATTCCCTCAGAGTGGGAATCCTGATGGCAATTTGTTCCCAGTATAATTGGACTGCAGGACAGAGTACCTATGCACATTGTGACACCTTTTCACTTAAAGTATGCCTAGAATGGGGTCAGTGAAGAAGATGAAAAGTGGCTTACCTGGAAATTGAGGAACACTGTGAGTAGGCTGAAGAACACGGCCATGGCAGAGAATCCAAATATGAGGAGGGGCTTCCTCCCAATTCGCTCTATCACTAAGCCCTGGGGACGGGACAAAAAAAGAAAAACAGCATAATATCAAGAGCATTCTCCAAGAGGTTTCTGCACAATTTGTAGTGCGATTATGAACGTTTTTTTTTTGCCATGCTAGTGGCATGGCTCTAGGGACGGCAGTCGATTGGTCAGTGGGTAGATTGCCATGAAATTTTGCACCAAAATTCATGGAAACTAAACACCCCCATTAAGATAGCCATCCAGTCGGCATGGCAGATAGCAGATCAAACATGAAGATGTGTGATCAACATGTTACCATCTATTTAAGATTTTGTGCATTGTCTCAGCTTTGTCGTATTGTGCATGCCATATGGTGACATCACTGGACAGGACAGTCCATGACAGAAAAACAAAAGCTAATTTGAAAGCAAAGATTTGCTGAAGGAAGAGGTGGCATACCACATTTATTTGCTTAACCCTTCAAACCACTTGTAAATTCTACTGAGAGTTGGTGGTGGAGAACGCCTCATACATAATGCATCATATAGCACATGTACAGTGACATACACATAAAGATTTACTCATACTCAATTCAGTACGTGGCTCATCAATCATTTCTCAGGCACTTCCCACCGTCGATCCAGGTGCTTTTCTATGTGGGTTATGGATGCAGTGTTTGACGTGAGATGGAGTCTGGACTCGTTCGCGGCCACCTTCACACCCAGAATGAGCCCAAAGCAAAGCCCTCACCACAGCTGCAGGCCCAGGTCATCATGGCCTCAGGGCGCTAAAGTATTCATACCACTGCCCTCAACTTGCCTAACCAGTGGGATTTGATGAGGCTGTACAAAAAGGTCACTGGTATTTGTACAGCATGTATCCCTGCACCGAGGGGCTTCCGAGTGGAGAAGTACTGGAAAGAAATAACATGAGGTGTTTGTGTGTGGGTGAATCTGTGGAATAGGGGAGGTGCTGGACCTTTTCACCAGAAGAAACTGGATCAAAATAGACTTTTACACTGTTGCAAAGTTTACATTGGTTATTAGTTTCTTATTTTGAATGATTTCCTGTTGGCAGTAAGTTATGCACCGAAACGTATCTGCTTTAGATTTGGGTTGCCTCCAGAAGCATTGGAATTCACTCTGGCTATGTGTGTGTACGTGTGTCAGTGTGTGTGTGTGTGTGTGTGTGTGTGGATCTCCACACATCCCACTGGTCCCTAAAGGCATAGGGCGTTTCTTACCCAGACACTAGCCATGCTGCAGCTACACACACACCAACCACCAGCAAAGTCGCAGCTCATTAAGATCTCTGAGGGTGTAAGAGACTGAATATTTATGAGCCAGCATGTGTATGTGTGTGTTCTTGTATTTGCTACATAGTGAGGACCAGAAGCAGTTTTTAACCGCAGAGTGAGGACATTGTTGGGAAGTGAGGACACTTAGGCTCGTCCTCACAACCTCTAAGGGCGATTTTAAGGTTAAGACTTGGTTTTAAGGTTGAGGTAAGAATTAGGTTAAGGGTAGGTTGGGGTTAGGCATTTTAATTGTGATGGATAAGGTAAGATTAAGGGGCTGGGAAATGCATTATGTCACAGAGCGTCCTCACAAATATAGAAGTACACAGAGATACGTGGGTGAGTGAGTCTGTATGATGAAGTATTGGCAGACAAGTTAAGTGTCCTTCAGGGACTACACGAATGTGTGCTTTATATAATGAGATGAGAGATGAGAGGTGAAAAATGTGTGTGTGAGCCCTCGAGTCTTTGGTTCACGTGTTCACTCTGCTACGTACATTAAGGCTGATGATTCCCTTTTGAGTATCATACACTCGTCCCTTGGTTTAAATAGGACTGTTCCAGGCTGTCAGTTTCATGTCTAAATTCACTGCTTCTGTGAGTTTTAGACAGAAGGCCATGGGGTCACCTAGAGAACTCCTATTACAGCACTCAAACCTACCAATTTATGCATCAATGACACTACTTTGAGTGAGTCATGACAAATAATCTCTTGCAACTACAAAATGAGATAAGGTGAACCCATGTGTTCTCCATTTTGTGCACATAAATGGCACCATGAACTATTGATGAAGCTCGAGTAAATGACATGATAATAATAAATGTAACCTTATATCCCACTTCTTGGCAGACTCCACAGAGGTCAGACTGGCAACTGCAGCCCTCAAGGCTGGCAGGACTAAAATGTCTGGATGTTATTCATCACATCAAGAAGCAGATGAGCCATTCAAGACAACTGGCCACAGCTTACGGCACCACTGGTCCTTCATATGTGCCATGATCTCTGCGCCATCCCTGGTGAAACCCTTGGGAGAGGCTTTGAATGAGGAAATCTGTCTCGTAAACATACCCTGACAGTGACGCTTTGTTTTCACACTGGCGACAATCAACACACAAATTACCTGGTAGGACAAAGATATTAAAAGAGACAACAGATATGTTTGCTTCTTGGATTGTGCCAGCAGTCTATGGGCTGCAGCGCTACGTAGTACATTATTCCTACTGGTGTCTGCAGCCAGCAGGCATCGCTGGGCTTGTTTTCCTGCCCTCAGAAGAAGCCATTTGCAGATAATCATACTCGTACAACATGGAAAACCACTTCCGCTGCTTTGCACTAGAAAATCTATCACAATAAACAAGAAGAGATCTATCTATTTATTTAAGTCTAACATTAACATTATCATTTTTAAGTGCAAGCAAGCACATGTGGTAGCTAAATGGCTGATACATATTTGTATATGACTCTAATTTGAAATGCTTCCTTGCCACCATAAGGTCAAGGTTTGTATTCTGTAATAATTTCTTTAGACTTTAATTTGCCAAAGGTCCGCAGAGTGTGACGACACAGCCGAGTGTGTGTGATTTAATGTGGGGTGGCACATGCTCCACAGTTCTTGTGTGTTAGCCAGCCGTATAGTGACAAGTGTGTCGCAGTGAAAGGGCGATGGCTCAGTAGGGCGCTACAAAGAGGGTAGCAACTCAGTGGATGGCATTTTGCATTAAGTAATCATACATTGTTTTTTTTTTCATATTTGTTGTTTCATAAAGATATTATAATAGCTCTGTATATACTGAACTACAAAAGAGAACATGAAATAGAATGTATGGTTCTTTGGCTGGTGCTTAATGATGCTTTCAAATTTAATGAGATGCAAAATTCGGCGGCATGAAAGCATCTAAAGCCAGCGGAAAGATATGAACAGATGAGAGGGGACATGAGCGGGACATGAGATTTCACTCAGGCTGCGTGAATTGTGGCAAAGATGCTAAACTTGTAAACATCTTAACACCAAGAAAAAAAAAACTCAAGTTGTATGACGTCACTCCTTGAATGCACGAGGATGGGAGCACAAAAGCAAGAGGGCCTGGAGCAAAAATAAGAGAAACAACTGCAGTCGGTGGTTTTACAATCAATCTGTATCAAACTGTCACACACAAACACACTCAGAGTCAGTGCATGTTAACAAAACTCTGTACTTCAGGCTAACATTACACAGTGGTCAAATTGGCCCAAATACTGCAAGGCATAAATTTGCCGTTCAGCCAGTCTCAAATAAGGAGGCAGATTATTTTAAAGTCTCAGTCTTACTGTGGTAAAAGCTCTGACTCTTGATCTGAGTCTGTCATGTGGGATTACCAGCAGCATTTTTACAAATATCCCATGGGTCCTGCAGATATGGGAGAAAGAAATGCTGTAACACAGTATAAATCTGGTTATGATATTCCTTAAAATATTCCTTCATCAGTCCCACGCCGGTTTTGCACAACCGGCGTGGGACACTTGTGCAAAACCCTGTAGATTCTGCAATTAATCTTAAAGTTGTGTGAGATATCACCTTTCCTTGTCGTTAACAAGTGTGGCATGTGTAAGAGACAGTTGAGGCTGCCAGGAAATGTGAGGCGAGAGAGAGATTAATGCCGAAATGAAAAAATTGTTCAGTCAGTCCTTCTAAACAGGATCTTTAAAGGTTCAATAGCTTGATACGTATTTGAGACGCTCAATAGCTTCTACATAGAACAATACCAGAGGGTTTATTTAAAAGAATCCTTCTGGTTCTACATAGAAACTTCAATCAATATCCTTAATCTTAATCTCACCTTGGTTGGCCACGTTTGTTTTTAATAATTTTCCAGAAATACCATGATATTGATTTTATATATTATTAACTACTACTACTAATTTAGATCAAAGAAAAGAGAAAGGTGGAGTAAAATTGACTGTATTGATCATCAACTGTATCATATTTAAACATTACAATACACAATTTAAATCTTAAATATACTGTGAGACGGTAGGTGCTTCAGATTTCTAGGCCACCAGGACCTTCAGAAATCTCTGTTTTTTAACTGTTTCCACTGTGGTAACACATCTTGTAAACTTGTTTCAGTGACGCTCGTCTATCCACAGGTGTTGCTGAAAAATAAAGCAATTCAATGAAAAAGCTGGACTGACTCATTCATCCATCTCACACAATTTCTAAATCAAATTGTTTTGTTCAGTGTCACTGGAGCCTGTCCCAGCATGTGTTGTTAAAGCGAATATAACAGGTTGGCGATGTATCACAGCGCTAACACACATACTGTTGTCAAACACATCATGACCAGTTTTCCTTCTCTTAGAAAACAGTGCAGTACATGCCACGGACCTCTGATTATAAAGACAAGTGATACAAGTGACCTGTGACACGAAACTGATGGCCTTGTATTGAATGTGCAAAAGTGCCTCAAGCAACTTTGAGACCCCCTTAATAAGCTGCTGAGGAAGAAGGTGCTAAATTAGCCTGGGAGGAGATAACACATTCGGCTGTCCTGGTCCGAGGACAACCGTTGCCGATATTCACGGTTCAAGGATGTTATAATCCCGCCGGGTTATTATTGAATTTAAGTGTAAAATATCAATTATTGCAAAGACCCGTTAAGGACAGTATGGCCTGTTTATGTCAGTCAAATATTCTGTTTAATGTCGTTTTCTTGATCATGGTTCATTGTGACAGACATCGTTCATTCACACCTGTTGAATAAAAGATGAATAGAAATGTTGCCTTGATCCCTTTTTGACAGGCAGCGACAGGGGGAGTACAATAAGTGAAATAAAAGTTTCGCTGTCTTGGGTATGCTCACTTGTGATACAGTCACTGCTTCACCTCCAACACCATTTAGGCACAGTCAGTTTCACAGTAAGTCACCAATATACCCTCCAAAGGTACCTTGCGGCTATCAGGAGGGATCGATAAACATGCCATGAAAGCACTGAATGTGAGTAAGTACATGCAACGCTACCTATGACATGATTCACAAGAATAGTTGGTCAGTGGGAAGTGCTGTCATCTACATTCACTTCAAATCACAAATCCCTTCCGCTACTGAATGGACATTATGTTATACAGTAAATGAGAAATAGTCTGGTATCACTGTAAACCTCAATCCTCAAGTAAAGTGAGTTGGACAATACAGGTCCAAACAATCCCTTACTTCCAAATATTACAACATACTATGTCACATAACCTTCTCATTTTTCACACATCTATCCATAAGCGACAGCCCTCTTCCTCCGTCTTGTCTGTAATCGTAGTGCAAACCTTGATTTCTCTATGGAGCAATACCAGGAAAGATGGTGTCTGCTGGGTGCACACAATGCTTGGGTACTCCCAAAACTCATTAACACAAAAACCGCAGACTGCAAAAAAAACAAGTTATCTTTCCTCACAGATTTTCAGTGTTTATGTTTCTATGACAAGGGGCAGACTTTGCAGGTGACCTGTATATACTGAGCTTTCTACTGAGTCTTTGATCTTCCCCTTCTTGATCTGAAACTGGAGAATTTTGAAGAACTTTGTAAAGCACTGTGAGACAACTCTGTTGTGATATTGGGCTATACAAATAAATTGAATTGAAAATTGAGAATTATATATATGATATGTCAGACATTGTTTTTTGCGTGTTGGCAGCTCTGTATAGCATGAAGATATCACTAATGGAATTAGAGATATAGCCAAATGCACCCTGTGGTGTATTCAATTAATCACATTAAGGAGCATGTATCACATATCACAGGATTTGTGGCTAAACCTAACCTTTGATTTGTTTGCCACCTAAATGAAAAAAGTGGCATTTTAAAGCCATGTGTAGACTCTGGTTTGAATATCATGAATATTTCAAGCTTCTGAAACCACAAACCAAATTAATCTTTCTCATCGGATGCCAAAGTGTCCCTGATTGTGAACATGAGGCTCATACAACTGTTATCTGTTCAGTGGCAATGAAATATTAACACAGGTCTGCAAAACTCTGGGCATTGCTATCAAAAAGAATGATGTCATATACTTCGCTTTTTCCCAAAGGAAATTCTGCTTTGTATGTGTTTGCTTTTTCCTGACAGTGGATGAGATACTGTTACAAAGCAAAGCTTGTACAGTTTATGGTTAAAGCAGAACAGAACATCACTATGAACAAATGCCAAATATAATATAATATAATATAATAATAATATAAAATATAATTATATAAAATATTAAATAATAATATAAATCTGATGGATACATTGGATTAGACCTGATAAATTTAACACTTTGTGTTTGTCAGTCAAACAGCCAGCAGCTCATTATAAAAAGTGAGAAGGATGGATTTCATCAAAGGCAGCTGTGGGTGAGCTGGCTGTTGCCGACGGAGAGATGCTGTAGGGCTGGGGAGAAAACCGATATCTGAAGGCTACAGTACGTGCTGTTATTCAGTCAGTCACCTCGCAGTTAAGTCACTCAGTGGGGTTTTTCTACCTGCTGCAGGCAAAGGAACGGCTTTAATGTGCTTGTGCTGAGAGAAATTGCTGCGCAAACAGTGCATGAACACAGTAATTACATGAAGACAGGTGACAGTGTGCACCTCCCACTGCGTGTTATACTGTGCTTTTGTTTGAAAGGTAACATCCGATGCACAGAAATTGATGCATTGGCGTGTTATTAAGCTGCTGAATTATTGGCATTGTTGTACCAGAAAGTCTAAAACTAAAGAAACAAAATTTTTGTTTTTTGGGAACTAAACTGAGAAAGTAAAATTTTGTTTAGTTCATTTCTGTTTACATTTAATTCTCAAGAAAGCAAAAGATTAGATCAATGAAAATTAAATGAATAACAAATGAAAAAGTGGCAGATTCATTTTAGATGCACTATTATGTCTCGTTTAAGTTTTTCTGTTATTTGCTGTTTTATTGTGGCGTTCAACTTTTCCCTTTTGTTTCAGGCACCTTGACTTTCTGTCCTTGTGTGTTTCCCACTCCTGTGATTGTCTGCCCCGCCCTCATTGTTTCCACCTGTGCTTCCTTCCCCGGTGTATATATTCTCTGCGTTTTCCTGTCCTGTGCCAGATCGTCTTGTGCCCTTGTGTCGAGCATTTGTCACAAAGAATGTTAGTGAGTTTCTTGTAGTAAGTGTTTTTGAGTCTAGTCATGTTAGTGTCTAAGTATTGATAGTCTGTTTTTTTTGGTGCCTCGTCCTTATTGTATTTTTTGCAACATTAAACTGCACCTTTTTCAATCTGTTTTGCCTTGGGTCGAGCTTTTGAGTCCATCCTCCTGTGTGCACATTTTCTAAATATATTTATATGTTAAGTAATAGCAGTTTATTTAGCGATAGTAGTTTATATTTACATGTTTTTATATTTTATTCTATCCTCTTCTTTTTTTACTCTTTGGCATTCAGTGTGGATGGCAAAGTAAGATTTTCATTGTACAGGGAAACCCGTTTCTGCACTGTACACTTGACAATAAACGCTTTGAATCTTTGTGCTTCTGGTTTTCACATGTACTTGAGAAACATGATGAGAAAACAACTTCTTTGTAACGTTCTGTTATGTGACTATGACTATTATGTGGGAGAAGAAAATGTCCTCCAAAACATTGACATTTTTTTTCTGCTTCAGTAGCCATCATAACCAGAATGAATCCATTAACAGTTGAAGTTAAAAGTGCGCTAATCAATATCTTTATATTAACAATGGGTCAGCTGACTATGTGTAATGTAAATGGGAACACTCACAGTGAGAAAAACAACTGTAAATGTTAAAAGCTGTTTGCTAACATGTTTAAAAAAAATCTATTAATGTAGGTTTCACATTGTGCACAAAGCACAGTCACTGCATCAGCAACATGGCCGTAAATTGAACATCAATGACATTAAAGGACATTATCACCCTGACCCCAGTACTGCAGTCTAAATCAAAGTTGTATCAGTAGTGAGGCTTGTGTCTGACCTGTCAGCAGAGTTCAGCACTGTTGTCCAAGTAGACCTGACTCTTCATGTAAAGCCTCTTGAGATAACGCTGTTGTGAATTGGTGCTATATAAATAAAGATTGATTGATTGATTGAAGTATAAGTTTCCTTGGTGGAATTGAAAAAAGGTTCCTGAAAATGATCTATTCCTGTGGTCAAAAAGGGTCATCGGTCATGAGAAAGCCTGCACAGCTCTACCTCATTCAGTGTCATCTGGATCAAAAGCATGCTGCCATCAGCAGGCCAATATTCCTCCAGCAACAGTTAATAGAATTTACACTCAACACAACAAACTAGTGACTCCTTTTCTCTGAAAGAATCTGTTTGCAGTTAATGATAGTCTCACACCACTCAACCTCTCAGGAATACAAGGCTGTTACAATACTGTTGGGAAAAGAAGTGCTTTGTTGTGTGCAAATTAAGTGTAATCTCAGATTTTCTGACTCAAATATACTGAACTGTCAGTTCAACAGAGGATTACTGTGGAAGATAAAGTATCTGCAAGATGCAGTGGGACTCCTCTCTTGGGTAGATGGTGCTGCTGTCCACTGGGATGAGCAATAGATATCAGAAAAGCAGCTTTGTTAGATTTATTCTATTACAGGGTTTCTATTAGAGGGTATCATTGAATTCCTGTATGTTTTTCATTAACGTGTTGTGTGCAGTAGTCATCACATAAAGCTCTGGCGATATGTTATCACCTAAGAAGCAGCTGTCAACAGAGTGAAAACATGATACATACATTACTGTATGTAGACTGTTAGTATTTACTGTGGACACCACAAGTACCACATGCTTAGTATCTCAGTGTCAGTTACTGCCTGTGTACAGTTCTATATCATCTGCATAATAATTTATAGGAGACATTTCTTTAAAGCTGTTTTGTGCCATATTTTAAATTAATTGCATATGAGGACAAACTGGGCATAAACATACATAGATATTACTAACTATTACTATTACTATTACTAACTATTACTATTACTATTACTAACTATTACTATTACTAACTATAACTAACTATTACTAAGCAATAATCCAATTTTAAAAAGAGGCTGGTGGTAAAATAAAACCTTTAATGCAAAAGCAGCCTTCTAAATGAATGAATGTCTTTATTGAAGCAGTCTTATGCCCAGAGGAAACATATTTGGCTGATTTGAAGTACTCACCGAGACGATGGCAGACAAAGTTTCTATGGCCCCGGTGCTCAGTGTGATATAAGGAAGAATGTCCTCTGCAAAGCCTGCTTCTTGAAGGATCCCATTGGTGTAGTACCAGATCTGTGAAAAATAAATCAGATTCTATTGAAGTCTCATAAGTTATAGACATAAAACTGCATCAGCATGACTCACTGTAATAAATCCTCCCTTCCTGAAGGTTTGAGTTTCCAGTTTTGTTGAAACTTTTTTGGAAAAGTGATGATTCAACCACATGATAATTTTCTAGGATGTAAGCTATAGTGCTGTTAAACTGTTCAGTGTGATATTGGCAGGTGTTTCTATTGTTTTGTCCATCCCATTTCTGTCAGTGAGGGTAGAAACACCCTCTCTGCACAATCCAATAATGTATTTTCACATTATCACATTAAAATTTCAATGTGAATTCATGTTAGCTGCTAACTCGTGTCAAAACAAGGTGTAATATCATGACTACTCAAGGTGTTTTTCAGTCATCTGTCCCCAGTGTGTATTACGGAAGAGATATGCTCAATTATAATCAATCGGAAGCTGACGTTTATGGCTTTAAGACTTCTCTTCTCTCCTTTTATGCACAGAAGTGCAGTGAGTGCTTGGCTCTGAGTGCCGCCCAAACCCACGAGTCATACGCGGTAGACCTGTGCCTGAGCACATGCCATGTGGACTCTGTATTGACTGAAGGTGCGGCTGCTGAGTCACTGCTTTACACACAAAATGTGTGGACATGATGGAAGTTAAAATTGAATGCTGATGGTTTTAATTCCATTTCACAATGAGAAGTTGGATTACCTTTACCTTTACCTTTACTAGTACCAGTCTCTTTGCAGCCAACACATATAAAATCTAACATCGTTCATTCATTTATTCTGAATATCAAGGGAGACTCAAGAGTGTGAAAACTCGATGAAACAGATGCCCTGTTGATTTAGCATATTTTCATCATCTAACCTATGGCCTGCACTCTTCTCTCCAGTGGTCCAAAAATACAAAACATGTAGGCAACGGTCAGAAATGATGAGTTCTGACAGGCTGAAGCTCCAGGAATCTTTCTCCACTGTCAACTTAGCATCAGCACGCACTTTCATAGCTGCACAATAAGCCTCTGTAACATCACCAAGACACAGTATCCACTGCAGTCATCAGGCAGGTCTGACGGCAAAGAGGTAGTGAAAACTACACTTTATGACAATCAAAATAAAGAGCTCCGGAGTAAGCTCATTTACATTCCTGTCTTTTTGGCATGAAAATGTATGCAAATGAAGTCATGTTCATATCTATGATAATTTAGATGATCTTTGGGATTCCTAGCCATGCATTATATTGTTGAAAAGTCAATCAACCTATCCGATATGAAAATGGGATAATGAAAATTGTGCACAAATGTTCTTTATGATCTTCATCTTGAATAGGAATTTGGGGACGAGTTGAAAAATGTCTTTCTATTTTTAATAAGGAATTCTAGGTTCAGAATTATTAGTTGTGATGCATCCCATCATTTATCTGCTTCACGTGGATTTAAACACAAAACACCGTCAGCCTTTAAAAGCTACGATAAACTTTTATTATTGTGCATTTTCACCAATTATTTGAGGTTATATTCTCCTGTACCGTAACTGGACAGCAGCCATGACCACCAACCAAGTGCACTGCCACACAGCAGGTGGCAGACAGTTAACATCTCCTCCCACCGACAAAGTGCACCGGACAGAGTGACTCACAGTGACCTCTATAAGCCCGAGGGTTCTCCTACACAGAGCGCTGAGCTCAGACCTAAAGAGACACTGACCCACTCTAACTGGGGCAAGAAACTGGCTGCATAACAGCTCTCTTTATGATGTTTTTTACAATATTTTAACCTTTCATCACAAAAAAAAAGCAGATGCTAATTTATTTACTTGTGAAGAGTATGATTTGTAACAAAGCAATTGCAAAAAAAAAAAAAAAACCTTATTTTTAAACTAGACCACAAATATGAGGTCACACCTGTGCATGCACTGATCCAGGGGGACGCTGTTTGCAACGCGCTGCTACACCTGATCCACTGAGCAGAGGAGTTATGATGGCATTGATTTTGTTTGTGTTTTTTTTTTTCCTTTGTTTAGTTTTGTCAGTGATACGACTTTGATAGAACAGCTCACGCAAGCATTTCAGCATTTAACCGCCACACAAGCCTACACGCCAGATGACTGTTAAACTACAAGGTACAACTTTCACTTATTTGTCATACTACAACACAGGAAGTTGTGAAGTCTCATTTGCTACATAGGGAGAAAATTATTATGGAGGATGAGTTACAGCCCAAGGTAAGAAGTTGCTATGTAGTCTGGTGGTGCGACAGCGGATAGCTCTGTATCTCTTGCCAGACGGCGGCAGGGTGAACAGGCTGTTGCAGGGGTGGGTATGGACTTTTAATATCCTTTGGGCTCTGCACAGTCACCTCACCAGTTTCAGCGATGCTCAGTAGATTAGTACCACGATATTCTGAGTGGTTTTAATCACCCGCTGCACAGCCCTCCTGTCCTGGGCTGTGCACATCCCATACCAATTTGTGATGTGCTCAGTCAGGATGGTTTCTATTCCTCTCTGTAAAAGTTGACAAGAACTTGGCATGGGGATTTTGTTTTCTTTAGTTTCTTTAAGACATACTGAGCTCTCTTAAACAGAGTGGAGATGTGTGATGACCATGACAGGTTCTCTGTGACGACTGATTCCCAGGAACCTAAAAACCTGCTCCATCTGTGTCTGAGTCAGTGAGTTACAAATGCTTTTGCCATTAGTGACATTTTTAAATCTTATCTGTTCACAAAAAAGTGCTTGCGTGCCCATGTCTTTATGCATCAATTTTTCAATGCACTATCCATTCTTATGCAATAGGGAGTTAGCAGTCACTTGTCAAGTTCACTCTGGAAGGAGGAGTTTTTTTCTGAGCTCACTGAAAACCTTGTGACACCATAAAACAAAGTGTGTTTGACATCTCCAGTGCGAGGTTAAACCAGGCTACGCACTAAAGCTGCACTTATCAATATTTCTATATTAACAATGGATCAAATGACTATGTCTAATGTGAAAGGGGTCGGCTGAAGTGACTAGCCCACAGCGAAATTTTTTTCTCAGCTCAACATATAATTTTAGCATCTTCCAGCTCGTTGTTTTCATTTTCTGACACACATCATAACTTGTTTGGTTCCGGCTCTGACAGATGGCCAGTCAGTAAAGATAGTTAACATTATTATATAACATTATTACGAATATTGGACACCAAATAAATACTAATGTTGCTCCGTGATTGGTTAATATGTTAACTACTTACTAACATATTCACCATAACAACTGTATATTATGACAATGTTCCCCCAAGTGGCCAAAAAACAGCAGATAATGTAACTTTAAGTATTGCACTATTTGCCTGAGACAGCTCTTTTGGAAATCAGGGAAACCACAGAAACGTCATGTCACATCACACGTGTCCTGCATGGTCAGGTAAAGAATGCTGCGTCTCTCACAAGTCTTCTAAACAGATGAAGAGGAAACACTCTTCATCATCCTGCCATGGCTCTTCTGAAACTGACTGACAGTGTTGAGGTGCACTGGAGAGAAAGTCTCTGATGTACAGAATGTTTGCCATGCAAATGGTGTTGAAAGAAGGTACATTTGTATAAATTATATCTAATGTTTGCCCTTTTTTTTTTTTTGCATTATTGATCTTTTCAACATTTTTTTAATACCAAGTAAATTCCAAACTTCTTAGATTCAAAATAATGATAAAGCGCTCTACTTATAATCTACTGTAAGATAAAGGACAGGACTGCAGACAACCAAGAAAAACATGAAACAAGAGCTGCATCTTACAGCATTGAGGCCACAGAGCTGATAGCAGGCCATGATGACGATGATGGTGATGAGCTGCCAACGAACAGCTGGGTTCCTCATCAGCTGTAGCACAGAGGCGGTGTGTAGGTTGTCCTGAGCTCGAGCCTCCGCGTGGACCTCCTCCAGCTCCTGGGACACATCAGTCTTCCCCAAAAATCTCTGGAAGGCTGAGACACACACACACACACACACACACACACACACACACACACACACACACACACACACAGTTAAAAATCGACAGCCCGCTTAGACTAAACCTAACTGAACCTTGTATTTTGCCTCGTTTCTTTGTCTCTTTTGGCCTCGATAAAGTCAGTATCATGAGTAACAGTCTCACACTCCATGTGATACGAGATGGCTGTTGATCTTAGAAGTACCCTGTGGAGTCATTGATTACTCAAGGTGGAGATGTTTTCAATAAATCACCAGTTAAAGTGGAAAAGGAGACAGACACACAAGCTGTATTGGTTTACAATGAAAAACATAATTATTAAAGTAATGTGGCACCAAGCTCAGTGGTAGAGCCAGTTAACCACTAATCAAAAGGTTGGCGTTCGGACTCCCAGCTCCTCCCGTCCACGTCGGAAAGATACTGAACCCCATAGTGCTCTGCAGTGCATGAATGGTATGTGAATGGGAGAATGTGAATGTAGTGTTACAGCGCTTTGAGTGGTCGGAAAGAATAGAAAGGCACCATACAGATACAGTCCATTTACCATCCATCCATCCATTGTCTGTAACACTTATCATTAAGGGTCGCAAGGGGGACTGGAGACAATCCCAGCTGACATTGGGAGAGAGGTGGGGTACATCCTGGACTGGTGGCCAGTCAATCACAGGACTGACACAGAGAGACACTCACACCTACAGGCAATTTAGAGTCGCCAATTAACCCGCATGTCTTTGGACTGTGGGAGGAGACTGACTGAACCCACTCAGGCACGGGGAGAACAACCCAGATTAAAACCACAAACCTGCCGGCCAGCAGATTCAGACCTAGAACCAACCACTGCATCACCACGATGCCCTTTTAACCCCATTTAACTCATTTGATACAATACTGCACATCTAAAACTATTCTCTGGATTTTTATTAATGTTTCTGTGGGATCTCTTGAATGTGGGTCTGTCTTAAACAGAATCAGCGGAAACATCAGTTGCACTTAATGCCTTTGATTATTTATAAGAACAACGTCTGTGCTTGTTTACAAGAAAGCCTCACTAAGGTTGATGCAGTCAAAGAGATTTGTACCTCAAGGCGGCAGTCTGGTTCTGTCGTGTTCTCAGTTTAAAGGCTTCATCTGGGATACATTCATCAGCACAACATAACGTTTTACTGCAATGCAGATGACACTCAACCTTCTCTGTCTGCCAAATACAGTGAGTTAAATGCTCTAATGTGTCGTATTATCCTCAGCTGAATGACTTAAACATATTAGTCACAGCCACTAAATATCAGCCATCTATATCATCTATTATCTATGATGAACTTGATAATGAAAATGACGTCTTAAATTATAAACCTATGACAACCTGCAGTAATATTATAGTATGTATAGTATAGTATGTTTGTCTCTCAGAGGGCTGAACAAGGTTTTAAAGCCGAAATCTATCCACATTGCCTGTGTGTGCAAAGCTGACCAGGTCTCTAGCAGTCATTTGCAGCTTAGCCGGTTAAAGGTTATTTGAACTTATTTGAAAACCGGGGTGTTTTTCCTCACTTTAATCCGTTCTCCTGTAAAGGAGAATCCCAGGGTTATGGGAATTTGAGGAAGGTGCAGGTTAAGGACACGACCCGGAATAAGAAATCTCACAGACAGAGACTAAAAGCAGGTAATTAGGATGCGGGTGTTGGATGGCACACGGTGTAGACAGTGACCACACAGGAGGCAGAGAGAACTGCCAAACGAAAGCCTGGTCCAAGGTCTCCAGGGTGAAGACTGTGAGTGTGTGTGTGTGCGTGCGGATGTGTTTTTAATGCTTGGTTGCTGCTAAAGCTACACTACACGTAGCAGAAAATACAAGCCTGAAACTCCCAGAGTGTCCTGTCCCTACTAATTGATGTCCGTCCTTTGTCTAAAACATGATTCTCATGCTAGGCTGTACTGTCTACACCCATACGTGCGACACATATCACATATTGTAACATAAGTGCGCTAGATCCTTTAAAGTGTGTTAGGGCAGAACTCAGTAGCAGCTTGTTAGATACTTTACATTTCTAGTGGCTCTTTCAGTCTAAAATGGCATCAAATGTGTGAAACGAGTGCCTCTCACTACTGTTCTGAAGTAGACAGAAATTCCATGTTTTCCTTCCTAAAATGAAAATTTCAGCCAACAGCTAATGTTTATTGCTCTAACCCTGAAACCTGCTCTGTATCAGTAATGACCCTGTCGAGCCACAGGGCGAGCACAAGCAAGCTAATTCAGCTTGCTTACGGTTGGTAAAATGCTTTGTTTGACTGAAAGTGAACATGATCACAGCATAAATTAAGAGTCTTCTTTCCTTCACTCAGGTCATTGATAAAAATCTACACAGATTTTTTAAATATATATTTAAAGCCTTAGAAAGTAGAGGAAAAAAAGAGAAAACCGCCGTGCTCAAGCAACCCTCTGTTACCACAATAGGCTGCACACCATGAGACTTTACTTCAATCTAATCATTATCCAGATTAGTGCATGTAAATGAGTATTCAGGTGCCTTTCCCTGCTGATAGAAAATATGGAAACCTGTTTTAATCGAGCGTCATAGTGGTGCTGTCAATGTCAGTTGCATGTCATGACACTGATGTTTATATGATGGTGGCGGGATGTGCAGCAGTGGCATTTTCCCCACAGAGGCAACCCATTTTATTTTCCCTGCAGGAGCACAGTGGGGCTCCACTCCATGTCACTGTTGTGGATGGAGTACTGGCAGTGGCACAAGGCAGAGGGATGTAGCACAACAAAGATCCTTTAAAAGACCATAAAGCCTGTTGAAAGGGTTACACAACATTACTGTGGGAACAGAAACCCTTGAAACAGGCACTCGTGCTCAAGGTCTGAAAGGGACTGACTAGAGAGTTATGGTGCAGACATTTTTGCTTGAATTTAAAGGTGGTGTTATTCCATATTATTCCACAAGAAGACTAAAACAATGCATGGTCTGTCTCTCAATAGCTTCAGACTATACAGTATTTTACTGCCCTGTTTGCCAGGCCCTGTTACTCCTTGGGGTTTTAACCCCGAAGGAGTTAGTTCCTACAGCTGATGTAAATCTATGAATATGGGTCACAAATATTATAATATATAATATAAAGAGGCTCAGTCATTTCAAATGTTACTCAAACAGGAGTCAATAGTGTATTTGTTGGGTACTATTTTGAGCTGTGGATTAATACACATTTTTAAAAAAAGTTACTTGATGGGGAAAAACTGGAGTGACAGCAAAATGTTGAGAAAAGGTATTTACAAGAAGTTGGATTCATGCAGAAACTGGAAGAGAAAAAAGAAATAAAACTGCCTATTCAATCCCACGCCTTACTGGAAGTCAGACCGTGACCTTGGAAAAATGGCTTCAGTCATTCTGACAGAAGACAGAAGAGAAAAAGACAAAAGAATTCTAACACATACTGTAATGTGCAATGTTTATCTCGTGGCGTGGTAAAAAGCACCTTTATGCTTAGTTTTCATTGGTAAGATCAGAGCTGAAAAACGACTCAGAAATACTGAATGCAGGCACAAACTGATACAATGTAAGGTCTTATTCAGAACTCACTATACAAATGCGAGACTTGCAAAAATATATCCCTCAGTTAAGGAAACCTGTGTTAGATGCAATTTATCTCCTGCAAATCATGCTCATATGTTCTGGTCTTGTGCTAAACTGGGGCCGTTTTGGACATACATGTTTGATACATTAACTAGGGCATATGGTTATACTATCGTTGCAAACAGTTTGTCTACGATTTTTGGCATTACACCCTCCACAAGTGCTCCTAAAAATTTGAAACCACCCTATTAGCTCGGCGTCTGATTCTCCTCAATTGGAAGCTCCCTGGTCCCCCTTCACATTCGCGATGGGTTCATGAGGTGCTTTATAATTTGAAGCTTGAAAGACTCAGGTTTGCACTAAAAGGTTCTGTGAAATCATTTCATGTTACTTGGGATCCTTTTTTGAACTATATACATTCGCTGGACTTTTCGCCTGGGCTGGAGGATTGAAACGTGTACATCCTCATTTAATTATTTAATAATTTCTTTTAATTCAATTTTAATTTATTTATGTAATTATTATTATTAATTATTTATTTTTTGTATTTTAATTATTTTATTTTATTTTTTTTTTTCTTTTTGTGTTCGAAGTGTCTGGCCTGGCAGTGGGTGGGGGGTGGGGGGAAGAGGAGTGACAGTCAGATGTGCCAATCCGCATTTATTCTGTATTTTTGTTTCTTGTGCTGTACGTCACACTGTCTGTCTAAAATGTTCAAAATGTTCTATAAATAAAGTTGGGGAAAAAAAAAAAAGAAATACTGAATGCAACGGAGTCAAGGCCATCCTAAAATTAAGCAGTTTAGCAATCAAACTGACAGCCTTTAGTACACAAAACTATCTCATCTTCAACCTCCGTAACCTTTAAATGAAGGGCAGGCCCGCTACACACATGTGACACGACAAGAGACGAGATGGGGTGCAGGAGAACATGCTGTTCCTGTCTGGCTATGCATGACGATAATAGGACACTACAGGGCAGCCCCTCAAGATTTGTGTGTGCTGACAACAATTCCCCTACCGCAGTGCTGTAACACAAGCCAACAACATGGATCTGCAGCGCTGTTCAGACTCGTGCCAGCAAAATGTTGGCTGGCAGTGTTGGGGAGGATGTGGCGGGAGTTTCAGCTGGATATCCTTTCACCAACCACTCATCTCTTCCTCAAGGAGCTTTTAACATAGCCAACCATTGTCACCAGTTGTCTAATGCTCAGAAAAGCACCGCAGAGGAGCATGTTTTACATTAACACAATACAACAGCTGTTTAGTTGTTAAATATATTCAGAGCTCAGCATAACTACATAAACTCTCCATTTGCTCACGTCTGCTTTGGTTTTTCGGTGCAGTGAAGTTAAGCGAGGAAAACACGTCTGTAATTCTAATTTGTTGAACAGACTCAAGGTTTTTTGATTATTTATTTGGTGAGAGCACCTATAAATATTGACAGCTATAGAAAAGAAAGAGAGCTAAAATTAAAAGTGCTCTATGAGAAGTACAAGCGCCGTCCTTGAATTCAAAACACTTTAACAAGGAAGTTTGAAGACTGAGTGCATTGCACAAAGTTGGATTAGTTTTTAAAGAGACACCATAGCAGACATTCATCAAAACACCTTGAAAATGTACACAACAATGGTATCAGGACTAATGGACTTCAAATAGATAAAGCATGCACTTTATTTTTACTGTATATGGTTTTATGTGGACAATAACACAAACTGTCAAATATTCTAAAAGTAATTTTCTTGTAAAAATGTAAGCTTGAAATGCTTTAACTCAGAGCTGTTTTCAGTCTAAACGTCTGCTTACATCTTTAATGTTTCTGCTTTTACATAAAAAATGTCTAACTGACTAACTTTGGTCCAATTTCTGGTTGGTTTTCTACTCTATGGGCATTGCCCCCAGGAAGTTCTTGAGCAAATCGTTTTTTCCTCATTAATTTAATTTGGTGTCAGCTGAAATCTGCTCTACAGGGGACACCTGTGTTGAAGGCATCATGTATTATCCTTGATATCTTATTATGCTTCTGACACATATTGTTAATAGGTTGTTCTCTTCAAATGGATGAGACAGGTGAACAGATGCCAGCGTAGTGTCTCACATACTGTACATGTGCAGCGGGGACAATTTCATATTAAATGTATTATATATTTAAATGTAATGGAACTAAACATTAAGTGTTTCCTCTTTTTGGTTTTTGGTTATGTTGTTTTATCACTGGCAGGCCCGTCTATTTCATATACTGTGTTATTGATACATTTGTAGTTTTTTAGATAATGCCAGAACGAGACAATACGCAAACCAAACCAAGTGAAAACTCCTTGTTTATACAGATTTCATTATCATTATCACAAGTTTTATCATTTATCAGAAGTTCTGCTCGACCCACAGTATCGTCCTCTGACACTCTGACACCTTGTTGAACTTTTGCACAACTCTGAGTTCAGAAGAAACAAACAGGATGTCCCACTTTATAAGGAACGAAAGCCGCCAAAACCCACAGAGAGTATCCATCCATAATGTAAGGACAAAGACATCAAAGAGCTCAAACTACCCCAGAGACCACACTGATCAAAGCCATGTCTGACACCGCGTTTTTCTACATGCTTCATTAACACATGCAGTTTGAGCTATCCTTCTAGCCAATGCTGTTTCTTCTCATATTACAGTGTTTAACATTAAACATAACCACACTATAGTTGCTCCTATAACATCTCTGAAATCTAAAACGTGTTTGTGCTTGAGGATGCATATAGAATCACCAACAGCAGATAGCACATGCCTAAATAATGGAACACATGCTACATAGACGTTGCCTTGTTTTGATTGACAACTTTACATTTCACAAGTTCCGTGTGTTTGAAGTGACTGTAAACACAGTAAGTCTGCCATCTCTTAATCAAATCTTAACACGCAGACATGAAACACATCATGGGGACATCATTATCCCGGATATATATAGCGGATACGTCCATGAACCTGCTTAAAAATCATAGAAAGAAAGAAAGATGCTTCAGAACTTGCCTGAGAATTATCAGGTTTTCCAGTATCAAAGTAAATTGGTGATAATTGTCTGAACATTCGTGGGGACATTACCATCAGGAACTGCTGAGAGATAACTTTGTATGTTTTTAGTGGACTTTTAAATCTATCCTTTGCACACTGAAGCTTTGTTGTGAAAACTGAATACTGTAAAAGTCTCAGCAATGGGAAAGTAATCAATGAGTGTCTAGTCTTGGTAAACAACTCTATCAATCTCCTGCAGATACACTATTGCAATTTGTACACACTCTAACTACTCTAAAATCATTTTTTAAGCGTCGGAAGAGTGTGGATGTGACTGTTAAGTGGCTCTTACAACATAACAATCACCAACATATTTGAGAAGCTAAAGCCTAGTGCGCCATCCTGCAAATGTACTTGAGTAACACGGATGGTGCATGCGGGTCTTTTAGGGTATTGCAGTACCTCTTTCTGCTCCAGCTTCGTCCCTCCTCTCCATCAGCAGGTAGCGGGGACTCTCAGGGAGGAAGGGCAGCACACACAGCTGCAGTATTGCAGGCAACGCCAGGAAGCCAAACAGGTAGTTCCACCTGGACTCCTACAGCCAAAACAACCAACAAAAGAACCACAGTGAAGCTTCAGACATGGAGGAGCTACATCTTACTATACAAAGAAGTTGGACAGAAGCAGATGAATCTCACAGCTGGTGTATAAAGCCCCTTGAAATAAGTAGATACACATCACTCTCTCATTAAGAATGTCTGCAAACAGTGATGATTATCATTTAAAAACAGCATAGCTGTGGCTGTAAAATACAGGACATCAGCTTATGACAGTGGTCTTCTAATGATGCATGTCTTCACGCCTGCTGCTGTAAACAAGCCTTATTGGTTACCAGACGCATAAAGCTACTGCTTAATTAGCATTAAATAAGCAATAACGGTGTGTTATGCTGTGTATGTGTCATAATTCTTGTTAGGCAACTTTTTTGTCTGGGCAGCTACTACAGATTACTTAGCAGCATGTTTACAACAGGGGGCTTTTAAGTGGTTCCTCATCTCTCGTCTGGGGAATGACTTTGGTCAAGGGCGTTCTTGCCTTAATAGATGTGATAAACTCACATCTATTAAACTCACATCTATCAGAAACATTGGGATGGCTCATTCCCCAGTCACTGCCATGAAGGGTGAGGTACAGAGTGATCAGCTGATTATGAGGCCAATATAGTAAAACTCCAAGATATCCAAACCAAACTTAGGAATGCAGGAGCCTGTGTGTCATGGAGTGACTGCGTGGATGCAGAGAGAACTGATGACAAACATGAGTGCATCCATAAACATTTATCAAAGCCTGATAGATTTATGGGAGCTGGTATTGAATATGGCCTTTTCAATTGAGTGCAGCAACAACAACAGCAGCATTTGAATCATTCAAGGATAACCTTGTATTTTAAATCATCAATCCTGGAGAACACGGGTTAATATATTATTTCTCATAAATGTTGTAGTGTCCTTAGGAATGCCATTGTACTTCATATTTCACATATTTTATCTGTCTTTTAATGCATCAAACGAAACTGACAAACAGCGCATCCTCCGATTTGTAAAAATAAAAGGAGTATGAAGACAAGCCTGTGTTGATGATGGACGAGGTCACTGACCTGATATCATACAGTCATCACTTATCGTGCATGCATCACACACCATAAGGGATCTCTGACACTGCACAAACACACCGACATACTGCATGTGCATCCCTCATACAAAACCTTGCCCTTAGGTAACATGACAGGATGCATAGTCCCATCTGTTTGGCAGATCTATGCTTCGTGACCTCACATGAGCAAATAGGAGGAGGGTATTTGTACGTATGCAGAGACTGTGGAGAGGAGGTGCCCTTTGGAGAGAAAATGTCAGTGCTCAACTCATAAGAAGTCTGGTGGGGATTCAGTTGCCTAACCTTTACTAGGTGAAAAAAAAAAATCAGACTGTAAAAATTAACTTTTCTTAAAGAACTCAGCTGTAAATTACAATAACTGCACACACGTTACACTGTCTGCTGCACATGTCATGTATGTGTGATCCCATTTATAAAATACAATACATCTTCTAACATTCTGGTAAAAAGATTTCAAGATTTCAAGGTCAATTCCATCTTTCATGCTCCTTTCAGCTCTGTTTTTGGTCTCTACCAACTGCTGAGAGAAATATCTGGCTGCTAAATGCTGCACTATGTTCACCAGCTACTTGCTACCTTAACCTGTCTGCTTTGTGGCGCTGGGCAGGAAGCATACAGAGTGTTTATTGCAGCTTTTCACTGCCAACAGCTGCCTGTTCCTTCAATAAACAGGCTTGGTGAGTAGTTCGCCGCAAAGTCCAAATAATTAGCTAAAATATGTTGAAATTCTCCAAAGAGAACCGATTCATAATTTGCTGGTTCGTCACTACCAGCAACCAATTTTCACATAACACACAACAATTAAATCAATTGTTAATATACAAATATTGAATAGTGCAGCTTTATATTTTAAACAAAAATATCACATATATCCATTTTAGTTGATGGGAAGGAAGACAAACATTACCAAGATATGTATCTTCATTAGAAAGTATATTTGCATAACTTTAAAAATTGAGTTTTTACAAGATAGACTGTATTTACCATTTTTAAAGAAGACTATTTATTACATTTACATTTCAGAATGCTTTAAGATAAGAGGAGAAATAAAATAAAAAGGAAGATGAATCATTACCTATGTATCTTGTAAAACGCTGTTGAAGTTTTGAGCTTAATTATCTCTCTCAGTAAGGTGCTTTAGAGATATTTCTTACAAAACAAAAACGTAAAACGTATGCATTTTTCCTGCTGACTGATAAAAATAGGCTTGTCTACACTGGTAAAAGTCCAACTCTTCCTCTATTATTCTCTGTGTACTAAATCCTGGGTGAGCTGTGTAGATGCAGGCATGCTGCACAGACCAGAGGTCTCAGTGATGCTGAGCTCTGTGTCGTCTTATCCCAGCTGGAGATGAGAGTGGGCGATTAGATTAGACCGCTCAGAGGCTGCTCTGACAAATGAAGAATTTAATTCATGTTCTACGGGCATTCCTTTCTGTGGTCTGTAAGTATATCTAAGATGTATTTATATCTATAAGCACAACTTATTAAAAAAAAAGGATTTACTTCTACCATTCTATCATTTTCTGCAAATGTTGACTGCACTTGCAAACTTGTCAGACATGTCAGACATGACCCAAAAAAATAACTGAATGCATAATGATTGGTTTATAGCACGTACATGTGAAGTATATGGAGAACACTGGCACAAGAAGAGGTCTCACAATCCAGCTTTCACATGTAACGCCTAATAATCGGCTTAGACTGTGCCTTTTAGGGATATACATAGAAGACCATAATTTGTAGGTACAGAATGAGGTCATCTAACCTGTGAAGTGCACACGTGGACCTCTGTTCATCTCAAACACACACACACACACACACACACTCAGCCCTGTTTGCAGTACGAACTAAATGCACGCCTTATGGTGTCTCCCAATAGTTGTTTTTAACTGGGACAAGCTCGGTAAGCCAGCCTGTGTCTTCCCCCTGCGCCCTGATCCCATCATCCCTGGTGATAAATCAAATCACAGCACAAAAAGCCCCGCAATGACCTGGAGTGATACTCATTTACAGTCAACTAAACAACACAGACAAACGGTGTATTGCTGTAATCCAAGAGCCAGGCAGTTTTGTCTCTCAATTATCTCCTTGGAGAATGCAGAAGCTGCAGGTTTTACATTTTCATCCTGCGATTGTACAAAAAGCAGAGCATGAAACACATCTTTGTTGTTTCGAGCTGAGGGGAATGAAACAGAGGAGGATCTGCATTTCAAGACGCCTCGGCTGCTGCTGCAGGATAACCACCACAAAGCCAATGACAGGGTTAGTGTGAACAAGCAACTTCTCAGACCGAGGTAATGGAAATGTCAGGTGGCCCACATTTGTGATGCATCCAATTGTGCAAGTTAATATTATCTGTGTTGGGTCAGTCTTAATTACTTCACCCAGCCAGACCAATTCCGAGCTGAGAAATGAACCTGCTGCGTATTAGTCTTTACCAAGTTAAATACAGGCAGCAAGAGTTAATTGCAAATCTTTATTTCCACAACAGGAGGTGAGATTTAATTGACTATCGCTCACTGTCAGCCGATTAGAGAATAATATGTGATGAATTACTAGAGAGGAAGAAATTAGAGGAAGAAACCTACAGGCTACCTTATACTTATGTTTAAATGTTCTGTGATCCTGGGAGAGCAACTGAGTGGTGAGTAAAGACGAAGCATTATTTGTAAGTCCAGCTATACATATGGCATGCTAAATGATTTGGAAGTTTTTTGTTTGTACTTTCTCCATATTTGTTTCTTTTTACTCTGTACTTTCAGTCGTGTCTCAGTAGACCATTACCTGTTGGCTAAATATTTTCTATGGGGTCATTGTATGTCGATAAATAGGACAAACACAACACATTAAATTCTCACAAAATGACAACCTTGTTGGCAAAAACCTCACGTCAACAGAATCTAAGCCTTTGGAATACTTTATAGGTGGAGATCTGCCAGGATCAGTAGAAAAGCCCATCCCTCTGCCTGTAGCTGTTTGTAATGAATGTCACCTCCTCTGGGAGCCTATTTTCTTGATGCTCTGTCAGTAGAGAAAATTGACAGTTGGCCCTTGCAGGAGTGGGCCAACCCATTCTTAAAATATCAAAGCAGGGCTCCTGACAGTCACACCTTACAGGAGGGGTTAATAAGACGTTTCCCCTTGTTTCCAGTCTCTGTGCACTTGTTTTACATTTACCATACAGACAGAGGAGTATCAACCCTCTCACCCAACTCAGCAAGAGAGTGAATAAATATATTTCCCCAAACGTTGAACTGTTTGCTTAATATTATGTGAAAATTATGCAAAACAGTGAATTTTATTTTTATTTTTGGACGATTTCCATTTTCAGCAGTGCCTGGATGTAGAGCTTAAATACGATCGGACCACAGGCCAGAATGCAGAAACAAAATGTTTCAGCTCTGTCTTCGAAATGGGCAAACACCACAGGCATTGCACATACAGTCACATTGTGAAAACACTGAACGCTCCACTACTCTTGCTGCTTTGGTCATTTCTTGTCTGTGGATGTACAGAATATTGTGTACTCTTCTGTTAAACTGTTAAACAGAGACGGTACACACACAGTCCCTTAATGCAAGTCACCTAGAGTACCATTATTACTAACCAGTGTGACAACCATTGAAAACAAATTCCACTACAGCGACAAACCCCACATATAAGAATCCATTGATTTTTTTGTCCAGTTACAAAACCCTCTGAGGCCAAAGTGGGTGTGATGGAGGATATAGAGCATAGATAAGGGCCCATTAAGGCCAAAGACTCTAACCTTACTGGTGTATGCTGCATTTGAGGCATGCTGATGAGTTTAGTGTCTCGGGGATTTCAAAGCCTGTTCCTGCTGTAATGCCGGAACAAACATGTTTCCCCACTGGGAGAAGGTCAGTGGCTAAGCATGAAGGTTAGAGTAATTATCATTTGTCAAAGCTTATCATCATTTTGCACCCCACAACAAGTGATATCTTAGACTGTCTCCCATTAACAGAAGCCTCCACTGAGAGGAAACCTGTTTAAATCTCATAACCAAATGTCAGCAAAGACCATGGTGGCATTATCAGATCAGATATGTCACGTATGTCTGTGATGCTCATGTCAGATGACAAAGAAACAGGCAGGCCTGAAGGGTGTCACAGAGGTGATATGAATACACAACAACAGTGGCTCCATAACTCCATATGATATTTATAAAGGCGGTCTGCGGGTCAAAATGATGGATGGGACAGACCAATATATATAAATTAAAAATGAGTACCTGCATCGCTAGAAACTCGGACACTGCGGCCATGTGTAAATGTCAGTGCAAAGTGGCAGTGGTAGAAAATAGGAGAACTTGGTCAAATCCTGTAAAAATAAAACCAAGAACGGAGGGATTCGTATCTCAAGACAAATATCGGGTTCCCCAAACAGTAACAGCAGTGAAAGTGAAAGTACACATTGACTCGGAAGAATAAACGGTCAGACTCCAAACTCCAGTGGCTCAAAAAGTGGCACAGAAATGCATGTAATTTTTCTCTCTATTGAATTAGATACAAAGGAAAATCATGCAAATGTAATTGAAAGCTAACAGAAAACAAAGAAATCAAGCCCTGTGCACATACAGGCATGGGTCTATAGAAATTATGTAAAACGGAGCTTGACCGGCTTAGAAATAAGTTTGCTGTCCTTAAATCATCAATGTTGGAAGGAGATCAAATGCACTGCTGGAAACGTGCAATACTGTGTCATGCACTTATGTTTCAGCACAATGTATAAGCCCCGAACAAAACAGGCTGTGGATGCACTCTTGTTGTTTGTGGCTTTGATGTAGGTTATCTTACACAAACACTTACACAGACAAACCCGGAGGCTGTACAATATCATGCTGTCTTGCTGCAGTGAGTATGCAGAAACAGCTGTTGTAGTGCTTTATGTATCAGAGCATCTTTACGGTGCAAATCCCATTCACTTGATTCACCAGTTCACAGTGAAAGAAGAACAAATCCACTCACTACAAAGGTATTCTGTCTAGCACCAGTTTTTTTAAAGAGTTTAATAAGCTTGCACTTCCTTTGCCCAAGCAGAGAGCTGCTGTGGTCTATCATAACCATCAATCAATCTTTATTTATATAGCGCCAGTTCATAGCAAGTGTTATCTCAAGATGCTTTCCATTAAGAGCAGGTCTAGACCAAATTCCTTAATTAAGAAGAGAGAGGCCCAATGATTCAAGAATTCAAAATTGCCATATGAGCATCAGGTATTAGGCAACAGTGAAAAACTCCCCTTTAATGGGAAGAAAGAGAGAGAGAGAGAGAGAGAGAGAGAGAGAGGGAGGTAGAGGTCATGGTGCCAAAAACAATGTGATGCTTACCCATGCTACATTAGCCAAATGTAGTACAATAACAGCCAGGTTTAATTATCTATCTCTGTCGTAAAAAATATTTAAAAATCGGGGCAAATAAAAGCCAACTTAAGTACTGAATTTACTGACTTTAATTAACAGCAGTTAGGCAGGTATATCAAGTATTCATAGTTTTATTATGAGTAGTTATTTTAGTGTCAGTTTGGCACCAGATGTTTGCAGGATAATTAACTTCAGCACTCACTTCCCACTAAGACAAGATACCATAAGATAATGGAAATTATGCTAAAAAAAGGAAGTAATCAATTTACGGCCACAATAGAGTTCTGTTTGCAGCTAATTGCTTCCCACTATAATCCAATGTGTGGATCAGTAATACGCACATTTTGGTCTAACCCGAGAAAAACAATATCAGAATTGCAAGGTCACCCTCTGATAATAAGTCGCATTTATGCCACAGATCACTTTCTGAACAGACACAGCCGAGCCAAAAGATATAACTTCATGCATTACATCTCAGAAAGCAATTTAGGGGAAATGCATTCAGTCATTAATTTTCTAATACAGTGCCAAAAGTAAGCAGTGAGCTAAAGTCAACAGAATGTGCCAGGAGAAGAGTGCTTTATTTCATTGGCTTTCTGTTCACATTAACCAAGTGACTTTGGCTTTCAAAGCATATGTGCCATAGGCTAATGTCTGTTTGCAGCCCTAAAAGATAAACTGAACACCTAACCTATGAATAATGAAGTGTTTAGATGAAGACTGGATCCCCATCATTTAAATGCCCCCAGCACGGTGGGCACTGAGGTGAGGGGATAATGTTTCCTCTGGGCAAACAGGATTTGAGAAATGCTGCTGATATCTTACTGAAACAATGAACAAATGCTGTGCAGGTGAGAAATGTGAGTTTATTACTCAAGTGGGTGGGATGGACGCTGATGGGCAAGAGTTGTGAGGCTCTGAAATGTGATGGGAAATCATTAAGTGTGAGCCGGCTTGGGTGTCAAGTCGAAATGAAACTATCCACTGGACTGTAGCTGTAGAGTTGAAGAAATCATCCATCAGTCTTCATCAGCTCTACTGATAGATGGGAAAGTCTGTGGCGTTTAAAACGAACTCACGTTGATGCCACTTGAGAGATGTTGAGATTGTTTGGGAAAAAAAAGGGTAAAAGCTCTGGATCAACAGTCAGAAACATGTAACAAATAAAACAATCAGCAGCAACTGCAACAGAGGGCAGATTCTCTACACATGCAACATACTGTATGCACAAACACTGTACATGTGTGCATATATACCTGTGTATGCACATGCACAATATGTATGTACAGTACATATATACACTACATGTATACGCATGTATGTATTGTATCATACATGCCACATGTGGGACACTGTGAGGTTACTTTTGTGTCTTTATCATGCAATCAAACAAATCAGGTTTGAGTCCAAAACTTTTCACACTGCAACCAAAAAATAGATTAGAGAGCTTAAACTACTGACACTGCAAATCAAAACATGTTTTTTATTGCAAGTAAAATTGATTAATGATAAAAAAAAAAAAGAATGTAAAAATATGTTAATGTCAATCCAAAGGTTTTGTTTTCAAAGTTTCAAAATGTTTGGATTCAAACCTTTTGGGTTGAATTAATATATTTCTGATAATAAATTTAGAAACTAATAATAAATGTATTTTATTTGCGATAAAACATTTCTTGATTGCAGTGTCAGTAGTTCTGCTCTCAAGCCTGTTGTGTGTGTGATTACATAATAAAGACACAAACGTGACCTCACACACACACACACACACACACACACACACACAAACACACATGTATACCCACACAGATGATCCCACAACCCTCCACGGGCCGTCCATCGACAGCAGCGTGTCAGCAAAAGACAGAGAAGAAGAGCACATTATCAAAATAAACTGACCATATAGCTTTAACTGATAACATTAATTTTCTATACTTGCATTATACACGTGAAGACATCTAAACTTCAGTTATGCACAATTAGTCAACAATAAATTCCTACTGTTTGATATTGATGGAATAATTATATTGTACTGTGGTGGCTTCCATATTTGACCACCTTCTGGAAACTTTGCTTTGAAATTATTACCTACTAAGTCACTTTTTGTCAATCATTAAATGTCTGGCCAGACTTTTAGCATCCTAACAATGTAATGTGATAGGCCTCCAGTTTTGAAGATTTACATTTCATATTGTCCCTTGTGTTCATGTTTTAACATTAACGGGGAAAAAAAGATTTTTCTATCGATGTATGAACTACTCAAACATGCCAACATTGGAACTTGGTAGTGGAAAAGCGTCTGATTAAATTAATCTTGTATTCCATTCAGGCCTGGGCTTTTAAAAATCTGTGAAGGAGTTGAGTGCCAATGACAGTTTTTCCTCTGTGATCAGTCCTCCACATAAGGATTTTTCTTGAGATGTTGACTGCAGCCGGATCATTGGAGAAAAAAAATCTGTACTGGTTCTTAAAAGTGGAAATGGAGGATTTTGGAATGAATATACACTACTCACAAAAAGTTAGTGATATTGGACTTTCAGGTGAAATATATGGAAAATGTAAAAAGTGAATGCTACAGTGATATTATATCATGAAAGTAGGGCATTTAAGTAGAAGCATGCACTGGTAATTTTATTCATCTTAAACAATTTATTGAAAGAAAATCTAACAACAGTGGTAGGTATACCACAACAAAACATTTTCAGTGCCTCAATAAATTGGGATGTGGCCAAAGGACGTCCACTCCTCTCCTTTCTGTGACTCTTCCAGTCTCTGTATCACTGTTCCAACCTCCTGATGACACTCTGTGACCCTCTAAGCTCAGTGAACACCTCCGTCTGAGGACTTCCTGTTTGAAGCCTCCAGTGTTGAGGAGCTGCTGATCAACTGTTAGGTGTCGTCTTGGTCTCATGATGTCAGAATGTGAACAGCAGGATGAGGAGGACTGTTTAAATACCAATTCTAACTGAAGCAGGAAATGTATTGGTGGATTCATGGATCAAACCTGTTGTGAATGTTGCTGTTAAGCTTCTTGTTAGAGAACAGCAACTTGTGCAAAAAGTACTGAGACACTGAACAGTTGGACATGAATGCATTTTAGGTTCATCCTGAAATTTCACTTGAAAGCCGAATATCCCTAACTTTTTGTGAGTAGTGTAAGTGAGAAAGATATTCATGTATCTTTGTGGTCTGTCAAAACATTACTATTGAGTGAGTTTTATAAAAATGTTTTAAAATCTGTGCTCCTATGTTTTAAGTTCATGAAGAATTTAGGACACCGTTCTCCTTTTCCATCCCTTCTAGTTTATCTTTGTCGACGTTTGCCTTGAATCTTCCTCAGACACAAGTTCTATATCTCTTTCTATCCGCTAAAGGGAGAATAATATTCATCTAATGTTATTATAATTGTCATCTATAGCTAGATAATTATTCGATTTTTGTTTACTGCTGTTCTGTAAGGTTTTGTAAAGTTTTTCTTTTTCTTGAATACAACGACCTTTCAGGCTACATCTCAATCTACTAGAGGCTATATTTCACTGATGAGATACTTGTTTTTTATAACAATAATTGATTTAGTTCTTAGGGCTCTCTTATGGCCCAAGAAAATCATATTCATAACAATAAGTTAATCATTTGAACTTTTTTTTATCACTTATTATAACTTATTATAAAAAGTAGTTTAACATATTAGTCTTCGCCAAGTGTATCTCACCTCTCACCCTCCAAATATCTACAAGATCTAATGAAACCATTTGTGGAGCCAATACCCCATATGCTGGGTAGAAAAAGTGGAAAGGCACCATAACTTAAAAAACAGATGCCCATAAAGGCAGTCAAGGCAGGAGTTAGTGAAAAAGAGAAAAAGTAACTTTCATTAACAAACAGCAAAACTTAAACAAAGGCAAAATAAAATCTGTGAAGTAATACAAAATTAAATAAATAAAGCTGAAAGAAGAAGAACAAAGCAACTAATTCAACCTGCAGCATCACAGCAAGCTGCCAACTCCTCCATATCTTCAACTCGAGTAAAGGGCCTTTTATCATTTCAGCCTCACCTAACTGAAACCTACCAGCTGGCACATACTGGATACGGTGAGCCGAACTGAGAGCACACACACCTCAACAGACAGCCAGAGATCGTTTATGTAAGGTTTTTTAGTTAACGTACACATCACAATTTACCCACAGGCACCTACTGAGGTTGAATAGAATATCCTCTATTATAGAACAATGTTACCCATATGTTTACCACCCTTCCCCGCTAAGAGGCTGTGCTTCATTAGGAGCTGCACTTCTCAGTGAATGTCACTGACCTTCAGCCATCGCTTTTATCTAACCGCATACATCTCAAAGAGGCCACTTGGAGAGCAGAGGGAAAGTGGGCGAGGACAGAGTGAACGGTAAATGGTAAGTGGTCTGTTCTTGTATGGAGCCTTTCTAGTCACTTCGACCTCTCAAAGCATTTTTACACTACAGTCACATTCACCCATTCACGCATCATTGTATTTCGCACCCACCTTTGTATACTTTCAGCACAAACATACCAATAAGGATGCACTAAATGCATAAGTGCAATACATTGTGGGTGATATACGCCATAGTTGTTCACTTGCTCCCTCAGAGGGTCATTCTCATCAAGTTCCCTTCAGTCCTCTGGAGAAATGGAACGGCACTTACGATGGCAGTAGGGATCACCTCGAGGCCAAGTCCCGAGGGGAAGCTAAGGAGGGCATGGTGAACGACTAATGAAACTCAGACAGGGACGCGGACCTGTTCTCACTCTCTCTAAATGAGCAGCTGATCTCCCCTCGCATCCCAGGAAGAACACCGAAACATCTCTCTCTCTCACACACACAGACACACAATCGTGGGGGGAAATTCTGACTTTAAGCAACAGTAACAAAAGAAACAAATCTAACAGAAACATTACAAACCGACAATTAAGCAGACAAAAAAAACAACTAATTGTTAATGTTGGGTATCAGAGATGAGTGAACAGGGAGAACCTTTTCACAGCATTCAAGTTTTAATAGCACCACGGGCTCTGGGATGATAATTGTTATTTCATTATCCTCTCCTGTCCATTTCATTATCTAAACAGTTTTTACCCAAATGTGTTACAGTTCTTCTGTGTGTGAACTACTGGCATTTCTCTTGAATAAAATATTACTCTCTTTAAATGAGACTCAAAATATGTTATGGTGCAGTTGAAAGATTAACACCCTGCAACACACCAAACACTGCAATGCATAGAAAGTGTTTGTCGTGTGGATACAGTGTGCCACAAGGAGCTTTTTTTTTTATCTGCGAGGCAGTCAGATCCAGTGCCATGGATAAATAATCCCTACAGCACTTAATTCTAAAAACATCTGGACTGTCAATCTTGTTCTGCTACTTAAATTATGTTCATTTTCTCTTTTTCGAGTTGGAGTGTAACAAGTGGAGTGTATAATGGCAACAAAAGACTGGTGCTCCGACCAATGGCATCATCAAAGTCAAGACGGATTCACATTTTACTGGCAGAGGCTTAAATTCGACATCTTATGTTGAGTCAATATAAATTACCAACCAACAGCATCCACAGCGGCTGAGGGCTGGAGGCAAAGCAGAAATGCCTTAAAATGCAGCTCCCACATGATTAGACACCGACTCCGAGCAAGTTTACATTTTATTAAAGTCGAGAGAAAAAGCACATAATTCTCTCATGACATATGAAGTCAATAAATCCTTCCCATAATATTTTCCTGGACTCTCAGTCACACTTTTTATTCATCCAGTAATAGAAAAGATTGCACAAAGTGTAAATATAAACTCCAGCTTTCAAAAAACCTATGCTCTGTAAGTACGTAGTATACTATCACATACACTGACCTGACCCAGCAGCTCAGGCAGCCCCAGCACTTGTCCTGTGAAGACGCCAAAGCAGATCAGGATGGAGTTGAACTGGCCAATGGAGCCTCTGATATGTCTTGGCGTTATTTCTCCCAGGTACATGGGGAGGGCACTGAGAGCTATACCTGTCAAAAAAAAACAAACACAATATATGAACATCTTGCAATTGGAAGGATGAAAAAAAAAATAGATTCAAGTGTAATGTGATGCATTACTGGCCTCTGACACACAGCAAATGTTTTTTTTTTGTCTATGTAAGTTGGAAAAGAGGGGACATATTTCTGTTATGTTCAGCTATCACTTTGTAAACAAATGTTCTGTAGTAACCTGAAAAATATACAGATTCTATGTATGTTTCTCCAGGTGTAACGCTCTCATTGACGTCGGTACCGAGGTGGATATTGTTCCTGAATGCTTTTCTTCACATGACAAGAGTAACGTGGAAGACAAAGCCCTATAGATGTACATAGAGCAGGCCGCTTCTCCTGATAACAATGGTGTGAGTAATAACCAACATTAAGTTTACATCAAAAACATCATCAACAGCAGACGTCAGACTTATTTGTGGATCAAGACACAAGAGCTGTGTCAGTTTTTGTCAAGGGGGAAAAAGGCTAAGTTCAGTGAGACATGGAGCCCATTTATATCGTATTACTGTTTCTGGGGTAATAAATTGGAATGACTCACAGTGTTCTCTATATGTAGGACTGCTGGAGCATGTGGATCAATATCCATAGCTGTGTGTATTTTTCCATTCTCATTCTCTCCTTCTTTGTGTCTGTGGGTTTTTTGTAATTTCCTTTATTATTACCATTATTATTATTCTGATCAGCTGCAGCCTGCTGGAGTGGGACTGGGGGCACAACTGGATGATGGGATGGTTCAGGAGGATGCATAAGAGAGACCAGAGGGTTTGGAAAAGGGAGGACTGCTTTATGTGTTTTATATTATATGGTGTTTTCCTATTATTCCCTTGATGTTTCTCTCCACACTGTATAGTGTACATTGCCTGGTGAGTGCTGAAGGGAGCGTGTCTGTGTTCCCGGGGTTCCATGTTCACAGGGCTATACGTTCCCCTGAAGGGAGCATACCAATGTTCCTGAGGTCTTTTGTTCTAAGGGCTCTATATTCCCAGGGTCATATGTTCCCAGGGTCATATGTTCCCAGGGATTTATATTCCTAGGGTCATATGTTCTCAGAGTCATATGTTCCCAGGGTCATATGTTCCTAAGGTCACATGTCCCCAGGGATTTATGTTCCTAGGGTCATATGTTCTCAGAGTCATATGTTCTCAGAGTCATATGTTCCCAGAGTCATATGTTCCCAGGGTCATATGTTCTCAGAGTCATATGTTCTCAGAGTCATATGTTCCCAGGGTCATATGTTCTCAGAGTCATATGTTCTCAGAGTCATATGTTCTCAGGGTCATATGTTCTCAGAGTCATATGTTCTCAGAGTCATATGTTCTCAGAGTCATATGTTCTCAGAGTCATATGTTCCCAGGGTCATATGTTCCTAGGGTCATATGTTCCTAGGGTCATATGTTCTCAGAGTAATATGTTCCCAGGGTCATATGTTCTCAGAGTCATATGTTCTCAGAGTAATATGTTCCCAGGGTCATATGTTCTCAGAGTCATATGTTCTCAGAGTCATATGTTCTCAGTGTCATATGTTCTCAGAGTCATATGTTCCCAGGGTCATATGTTCTCAGAGTCATATGTTCTCAGAGTCATATGTTCTCAGAGTCATATGTTCTCAGGGTCATATGTTCTCAGAGTCATATGTTCTCAGAGTCATATGTTCTCAGAGTCATATGTTCCCAGGGTCATATGTTCTCAGAGTCATATGTTCTCAGAGTCATATGTTCTCAGAGTCATATGTTCTCAGGGTCATATGTTCTCAGAGTCATATGTTCTCAGAGTCATATGTTCCCAGGGTCATATGTTCCCAGGGTCATATGTTCTCAGAGTCATATGTTCCCAGGGTCATATGTTCCCCAGCTTGATATTTTTTTATTCAATCTTTATTTAATCAGGCAGTTAAAATCTCTTTTGCAAGCGAGCCCTGAGAACAAGCAAACATTCACAAAAACACAAAAGAGAACGACACAAACACACAATAGATAATAAAAATAAAGGAAATAATTACATGAAACACTTACAAAAATCATAGAAAATGTTGGATAATAAGGCTTTAAAATCTCCAGGGGGAATGTAAGACTGTAGGTTGGGGGCAGATTGCAGTTCATTCAATTTAGAAGGTGCAAATTACCTGAAAGCAGAGATGCCAATAGTGTGTACATGAGGGATATCTAAGGTTAAGTAATTACTGGATCGCATGCTGCAGTTATTGGATTTAAATGCCAGAGAGAGAGAGAATTGAGGTAGTATGGATACTTCAGCCACAGAGCTTTATAAATGAATAACATGAGGAGGCTAATATCCTCTTAATATGAGAGATTAACCTTAATCCTGACCTGCCCCTCTGTTTAACCTTAACTTCTCTCCTGCTGTATGCCTAAACCCAACCACCTGACCGCACCCCCGACCCAATACCTGACCCTAACCTCAGCCTTATCTCTTTGCCCACTCCAGCCTTGTTTTATCACTGTGTGCGACCAGTAGCTCAAACAAGGGCACAACAGAGGAAAGCTAAGCAGGGCTGAGCCTGGTCACAACCTGGAGAGGAAACCATACGAGGAACACACCGCTGAGGAGAAGCTGGGATCTCGGTTTTATCCCTCCAGTCTAAATGGCTTCTTTTTAACATTTTGTATTCAGGGGAGTCCTCAATAATTCATCAAGAGTTCATCAATTGAGTCCATAAATAAGCATGTTTTAGGTTTTTCTAAATAACTAGGCAGACAGATGTAAAGTGTTTCTTTTGTGTTATATTATGGGAATATAGAGCTGGGGAACATAGGACCCTGAGAATATAAGAAAACACACTTCTCCAGCTGTGTAAACTTACCAGAATCCACCCCGATGACGAACCGGCCGATGATGAGCATCTCAAAAGATTTTGCCTTCTCACCCAGGGACAGCAGCAGAACAGCTATTATAGCAAATCCGTTATTCAGCAGCAAGGTTCCCTTTCTAGAGTCGAGAAGAGAATATGATTGGAAAAAGAAAGAAAACTTGACCAGGAACATCCCCTATAGAGACGCAGGTTATAATGATCCTACACAACGGTTATTTATTCAATTCAATTCAATTCAAAATGAGCACAATGATTTATTTGTGATCCCCATAGAAAAAAACAATCTAACCTCCGAAACATTTCAACAAGGCGCTGTGGATCAAAACTAGAAGAGGTGAGAATGCTCCAAAAAGGATTTATAAAAAAGGCTGAGTGGCATTCATGGCTTCAAGAGGATAAAGAAATCAGTGAATGTGTACTATTCTTCAGAGCCAGCAAAGCAGGGAAATCAATGTCTATTCTCCAAAGGACGCTGCTCATGACCAGTGAAGCTTTACTTGGCTTTATGTGGCTTTATGTGTGAGAAAAATCCATGCATGCAGAGAATACATGATCAATACAAAATTATCTTTATATATTTAGAAAGACCAAAAGGTGGCTTACGTCTTAAAAAGTGAGACACAAACCTCTACATACACGTCATCCTCAGATTATTTTTGCAAATTAATGATGATGACGTGGGTGCAACGGCATGACACTCTAAATATCTCAGCGCATGAACAACAACTAAACAGTGTAGTAGGTTAACGGTAAAACATACTGCTGACACACACAGTACGGTAATGATCCACAAAAGTAGTGATGGAGGCAGAGCTTTCAGCTATCAGGCTCCTCTCCTGTGGAATCTCGTCCCAGTTTGGGTTCGGGGGGCAGACACCGTCTCTACTTTTAAGACTTTCCTTTTTGATAAAGCCTATAAGTTTAGGGCTGGCTCAGGCCTCGGACCAGCTCCTTGTTATGCTGCTATAGGCTTAGACTGTCAGGGGAGTCCCCATGATGCACTGGGCTCCTCTCTCCTCCTCTTCTTCTCCATCTTCATGCCTCGTGTCCCTTTAATGTCTGTTACTAACTTGGTATCTTCCCCGGAGCCTTTCTGTGCTTTTCTCATCTCTCAGCTTCCTGTGGATCCTGGTCCTGGTTCTCCGGCTTCATGAATCACTGCTGCAGATCGACTTTTTACTAATATTCATCATGACAATACATTAACTATTGTCATGTTTTTCACTGTTACCATATTGCTAATTATTAGTCATATTCCTATTGTCAGTAATATAGTTGCTGTTAGTATTTTGGTTGTTGTTTGTCGTTGGGTCTCTCTCTTGATCAAAGAGCTTGGTCTCGACCCGCTCTTTATGGAAAGCGTCTTGAGATAACACTGTAATGAATTAGCACTATATGAATCAAGACTGATTGATTGATTAATTGAATTAATTCTAAAATAAACATAGAATCATAGAATTTAAGCTGAATAATTGCAATCACATGTTGTTCACAGACACACCTCTACCTTTATTGTAATTGAAAATTCCTTAAAAAGTGTGTTTTTAATAATTGTTCAAATTGACAAGTTGTATTCTTTTCTTCATTCTTATGCACACATGCAGCTGCCTGATGCTTGTTGCACAACATGAAAGCAGCGGATCTCTTATGTATAATTGCGATTTGACTGCGTACAACATCACTCCAGTTAGAGAGCGCAGATTAAAGAGATACCTGCTGCCTTCAGATGTCTGGAAAGAGATTTGCCTGAGCAAAGGAAAGTCGTTCAGTATTGGCTACCAACTGTGGCGGATTACAGAGCTGGTAAGAATCACTCATTAATCTTTATTCTGTGTGATCACATTTCAGCTGCTTGACGGGCCTGAATTGATGGCATCTTCACTCAACCCTGTCTAAGGCAGCTCTTTTTAATGTTATGTCAAAACCAGCTACGTACATATCATTTGATCTGTTAGAGAGATTAATGGTTTTTTCTCTTTACTGAGTATAAATCTAGCAAAACTCTGCTGCAGAGGAAGTTACAGACATGAATCAAACAGGGTTTTAACCCTTTAACGCCGAGGGTATCATATTTGATACATGAGTTTTTGAGACCTCTACATTATCAGTGTGATTTTTTTTTTGTATTTTATCTGTGTTTTATATGTTTTTGTTTGTTTAAGATGAACAAACTGTGAGCAATAAATTGCACAAAAATGCCAGAAGTAGCAAAAATTATACAAATTAAGACTTGAAATTTGTCAGACGGTTTAACCCTTCAGAGTCTGGGGTAAAACAACGTTTTTTTACTACTTTTCATTTTACCTTTGTGTTTCCCATTAAAACTGCTTAGCTTGCCTTTCTTTGTGTCTTTCTTTTCAGCACAACCTCACCTATGTGATTCTACAAGTATTTATTTATTTTGACATAATATATGGACACACTGTATGTAAAAGTGCAAAAGAAACACAAAATCCGAGCAGGAACTAGTTGGATCTTTGGAGGAGCGGGGGTCTGCGCGGACACCTCCTCTCGTTCGTCTTCACGTGCAGCATCCACTTCATCCTCTGAAAGGAGTCTTCCTCAGAATCAGAACGTTCTTCCCCAGATTCAGCATCTTCTAACTCGTAGAAGAGCTGTAGTGCGCGACTTCGGCTCTTCATAAATTTAGTCTTAATAGGCCGATCGACAAAATTCAAACACTTGTAAAAAGTTTGAAGTGTCCGCTTTCCAACAGTCTTTGAATTGTGCGACAATTTTGTGGGGTTTTTTTTTTCTCCAAGTTGAAATATTTAAGGATTCACAGGGAAACTTTTGATGAACCACTTGGTCACTTTATCAAGTCTTTTTCTTCTAGATTGCATCATGTGTCCTCATCTGCTAATATATATTTAACTTTTCTCTCTGACATCTGAATTTCAACCTTTCCAAGACGTGCAAAACTACCAGCTGGCCCACAGCTGTCTTGCAGAGAATATGGAGGGAGAATGAATAATAGGTTTGAGCCTAATCAACACAGTGAGGATCACCACCTGAGAAATCCAAGGTGAATCTTAAGGGCATCTTAATTTTCTCAAAGGACTCCAGGAATAAAAGCTTCATAAGTCTTCTCCTGCTCTCAGATTGACAACCCCATCATTAGTGGATAATAGATTCTTTTGAACATATATTATTTCAGATCACTGAGGTGATTTTATCAGTGTCAGAGTCTGTCCCCAGGTGGTAGAAGGACCGCAGCTTTTCAGTCCTGTACCGCGGTGGTGAAACACAGCTAAACCTGAGAAACACTGGCAGCGAGATTGAATCTCAGAAGTGGAGAATAAGTTGTCAGACCCCTGCCGCTCAGTCTGACGCAAATTCCTTTTTCTCCAACTCCCCAAAAACCATGTCCTTGGAGACTAAGTATGACCACAAAGTATCGACTTTCATTACTGCTGGGCGAGCGCAGACTCTACCTGAGCTTTAGTGATTTTGGTGAGTTGTGACAGACCACATACACAAATGGTTTGTTACTGAATATAAAAAGGCAAAAGCTATTTTTAAGCATGCCTAAGCCAATGAAATCAGTTACAGAGTCATTGATATATAACTTGGGTGAGCTGGTGGCACATTGAATAGTATATTGTTTATAATCCTCTCTGCTTTTTTGCACATGACTCACAAAAGGTACCATTCTTTTTACAGAGCTACTGTAAAATATGTTACTTTTAACAGGGATCCCCTCCTGTAGCTGGTAGAGGCCGAGAGCTCTACCAGAGAGTACTGTGGTAGAAGCCAGTAATAAATCCATAAAAGTAAATCTACGCTACCAAACAACAAAGACAATCCCTTGAGAAAAGTCACTCTGCCCGTTTCCTTTGCTGTATAATGGCAAGTGCCTCTGTACATTGTGAATTCATACGTTTCCTACACTGAGCTGACGGTCGCGGACAGTGATTTAGAGACTGTCAGAGGATAAAGCCAGCGCTCAAGGTATGGAGGGTAGTAAAAGAAAGTGTGAACTGAGAGTCTGACAAAGAAAATGGGGAGCATATAGCAGCATTACCTCATAAACTTCAAAAGAGGAAGCATTGTAGTTTCAGCTAGGCAATGAAAAATTTACACGTCCTATACCGGGATGAAAGTTAATCTTGCCGTGCGTTTGCACCAAGAGAGGAAATGAGCTACTGTGAAACAGTGCAGTGCTGGAAGATTTCTCTCACAGCAAAGCAGCTTCCATTTAACAAGTCTATGCAAGTTCAGCTTGGGCCCCTGGACATCCATCTACTAACTCTATGTTTAGAGCGAGTGCAAAGTAAGTTACATAGGCCCATATCAAGAAGAACAAACTATTTTCTAAAGATTTAGAAATATCTTGCTACATTTTAAAATGTGACCCAGCTTTACTCATTATTCATTTATTCTTTTTTAAATTTAACATACCATGCCTGCTGTTGAATCTAGCGATGAAAGCTACAGATTTAAAAGATACAATTCACTGTTGAAAATAGTGATAGAAGTTTCCTGTTGTTTGTTTGAAGACCTGATCTAAAGCCAAAGCCGGAAAAGAGTGCCACTACACAGATTTCTTGCTGTACTGTATCTGTGATCTTCCTTAAGTGGAAAGTAACATCAGTATGTAAAAGTCTCAGTGCTCTTTATTTCTCATGTGAATATAATACTTTTGTCCATGTCAAGATCATTTTGACTCCATTTTTTCCAATCGGGCGATCTGTTAGTACATTTTGATCTGACTTTTTTGAGATTAAATTGTCAGAGCAGGTCACTGTTAATGTGCCTCAGCTCAAAGTGAGTGAGCCTGATGATATCAGACAGCCTGGGTGGAACCCAAAGTTATCTGGCTAATCCGCTAATCTAATTTCATGATTCAGGTCCCAGGCTGAAAACGAAATGTAGGAGAAACATTTCCGGGAACAAGAACAAGACTTTATTATAAGTGCGAGTGAGTCAACTCACCTTCCCAGTACTTTGATGATAAAAGTGACGGACAGCGCTCCAAGGAGGCCTCCGATAGCAAATATGGACACTGTGACGGACCAGAGGAGGGTGACTGTCTCTGCACCAATAGGCTCCCCATATCTCTCAATCCACGTCTTATTGTAGAAGGCTTTAATGTACTGAAATATGAGAGAGACATACAAGAAATTTATCATTCATCGTTTTGAAAGCTTAATTATTACTTGAAAACTGTGGACGTATTAAACCTGTAAGTCTATGTGAGCAGGAGGAAAATGTACATTTACTTGTACAAGATGTCTTCATCTACTATACAAGCGTAGAGAAATGAAGCATGAATTACGTATTAAGTCTGTGTCTTACTGTTCCAACGTGCTGATATACTGTGTGTTATCTGATATACTGTACGCCTCTGAATATTGTGTTTCATGGAAGAAGATCATTTGTGGGTTTAGCATTGAAAAAAAAAAAATCTGTATGAAATCATATCATAGCCTGTATTTAATTGCACACTCATCTCTGACTGCGATCTGGTAACCCCAGAGAGTGACTGCATTCAGAAAATGATTATTGGCAAGTGTCGCAGCACTCAAGCTTTGACTGAAGTGTCATGGATGGATGTGTCAGCTCAAAAGCATAAACACCAGAGTGGCCTTGTCTGTTCTCAGTCTAGCTTTACTTTTGAGAGGAGAGCCGTGTTGTCCTTGCTGGCAGCCCACTGCTCTGTGCCTGTGCTCCTGCCGATGCCGAGCGCAGAGGTGGCATTGTCTCATTTCCATTGTGTCATTTCCATTGTCTGTTGTAGTAGGCTGTCCTTGCAAGCATCAGGCAGAACATCTGTGAGTGCCTTGTTTGCTCAGCATTTGACTGAAAAGTTGCCTTTGATGTGACACTGATGAGACAAACACTACTGTCCTCGCTTCCACTGCGATAAAGAGAAGGGGCCCCACAGGTTACGCTGGTTTCTACGGGGTTTTCATCACCCTCCGCCTTATTTTCATTGCAGTTCAGGCAGCCAACTCACATGAGGGAGCAGATTAATAATTCCCAAGGATCTGGCTTCATCATTCCGAGCAAGCTCAGCCAGTAATGACAGTAATGAGTGCGTCAAACTTTCCCTCTAATTTCTTGTGTTTAAGAAGTCACATATGTTGACATGTCTTTGTTCCTGACAGAAATGAATTCAAACGGAGTAACCTGCGCAAACAGAGCAGAAACGTCGTCAGTCAGTAATCAATGCAGGAGGCTGGGAGGATCAATGGAGGGCCACGCCCACTTCACACACACTCACACACACACACACACGTAAACAGGGACACACAGGAGACATCAAACATGAACATGAAAACTGGAGGTATGGCTGTGATTGTGACTGCAGGTTTTTTGTGTTGCAGCAGTGAAGCTGAAAAAAATAACTGATAAAAGCAAAACTGTAGCAAACTTTGGAAGGAGCTCCGGCGTGCTGTGGTGGTCTGAATACTGCGCCTGCTTCTGTGGCCATAATCTGTTCTTTTTCACAGCAAAGTGAAGAGGTGTGTTGCATTTCAGTGTTGTCCAGCTGAGAGCACCACTGACCATCATTACTAAATGCAAAGCACTGTCTTTTTAGTTCTCGCTAAGAAGGTACAATGCAACTTTTTCTTTTCAAAATAGAAATATGTCGCTGTGTGTCCACATTTTTTTAATTATATTGTTTTACCTGTGTTTTTTAGACTTAAAGATACTACTTTGTGTCTGTGTCAGTTTTAGACACTTTAAATAAACTGTTTTCATTATGAGGATGTATCGCTGCCTGTAATGATCTTTCCTCAGATCCCTCTCCACTGCTGTCACAACAGTACTTCCCCTGCATGAAGTCTTTGTCACACAAGAAAAAGCCAATTAGACACCTGGTTACGGCAAAGAAGTTCGGCTTTGTAAGGTGGAAAAGCGTCTCTAATCCCTTACTCACCTACAGAAACCAGGTTTCCACATTAAAACATAAAAAAAATAAAGAGATGAAGTGACATAAAGCCAACAGGATCCCTGTTAAGGGCTTGTAAACCTGGTGGCCAGAACCCCATCGGCTTACCACTGATTGACTGTGGAGTTTTGAATGAGGTGAAAAGAAAGCATTGGTCCTGGCTGCTTTTTCTGCAGGAGCCCAGAGAAGATGCCTCCACTCTAACATGAGTAGAAGTTTGCTGTCTGATAGTATTTTTAATGCCTGAGATTTTAAAAGCTACAAGTTTATCAGAATTTCATAGGCTTGCATTTTTAACACTTCATTCAATGTTCATTTGCTCTTTGCAGCAACACAACAAGACCGGCTCGCTGTCAGGGGCAGACATGTTGTGGATGGAGAAACTGAATTTTTACCACTTAATATTATGTTTTTTTCATTGTGATACATGTTTGGCCTTTAGATGAACCTGTATTCAGTATTCAAGCATACAGTGAGTTTCTTTACATTCTGGTGTCATTGAGTTTTGTAAAGATAGCCGAAGCAGTGGCTGACCCCTGTAGTGTAGAGAGGAGCCAGCACTAGTCTAATGACGGGCTTCTATGTTCCTGGGGAGCCGAATCTATAAAGGAGAATAAACAACTGCTCAATATACAAATGAACCAGAGAATTAGCTGCATCGGCAGACACACAGGCGCAGGCACAATGGAATTATTGAGAAATGACTTAATTCGCTTGGCCGTAGATTAGGGAGTTCTGCAGATAGGGATTTTGTGCTAACAAGTGTTAGACAATTAAAACAAGCTCACATTGTCTTTGATCATTCAAAGATTTCCTTGCATAATGAACAGCTTTACAAACTGAGCTGAAAGGGGGAGAGTTGATGGAACACGGAGCTTGTTAAAAAGATACTGAGCGCTTGCATGTCTTTTGAGCTGTAAACTAAATGATAACACTTCAATGCTGGTGTTAATATGGACATTTCAAGTATATTAAAAACAATCTGCGTTCCAGGGGTTGAACAACATGTCATCTACTGTTTTAAATCAGCTCCAACCGTGCAAAGTCAACACAACTCAAATCTATATCTCTCCATCATACATTGGTATGATGGAGAGATATAGATTTGAGTTGTTGGCACCGATCTACGTCATGAACGCTTTTAAAAAATGAATGTTAACGCCTTCCTGATTAGACAGGCTGATTACAGGCATGTGACAGTCACAGATCAAACTATTTGATTTATTGATTGCTGTTGAGAATTATACAAACATGACCAAAAATGCTTGTAAAATAAGTGACTTACCCTGCTTCTTAAGCATAATTAAAACGTCATCTATTGTACATGTCCCTTTGGCATCATTTCTAGCAATATGGCAGATTGATTAATGAATTCTGTTGTCTTGTTTTATATCTTAAGAAATGTTGGCACATTGTACTGAAAAGCATTTAAAATCAAATGTCACTAATAAAGAAGTGTTTGGTTTTTGGTTCCTCTTGCAGGTTCTTGGGCTTCTGCAGCCTCCTAAGAGTGGATAGGAGTCACTTGTTTATCTGCACAGAGAGGAAACTTTAAGATCATCTTTGCCTTCAGATGCTTTTGGGAAACAAGGCCCAGGTTTTAGGGGTCAGGCCTCAAGCTAAGAAAAGACTGAGATGTTAGAAGTGAAGCTAGCGGGTTCGTGGTGCAGTGTGACAGTCAGCCATTAAGGCACAAATACAACCAGTCCATCTGAGTGTCTCATAAAGTCTCCTGTGAAATATTTAGAGCTAAGATCTTCACTGAAAGCCCAGCAGACTCAGAGTTGTTGTATTGAGGAATCAGGCAGCTTGCACATTTACAACTATGTGAAGTTTTCACTGAAATGTAGGGGTTATCTGAGAGGTCATTCGTGTACACTGTTTACACTAGTTTTATTTTGCAGAACAATGCTCATTCATTTATGAAAATGCTTATTATTGGCCCACATTCAGAAATAATTAACAGTCAGGAAGCCATGGGCAAAAGAAAAGGGACTCTCTTGGAGACAGAATTAGGGACTTGAGTAAGACAAAGACATTATGGACACAGAGGTACAAGTGATACAGTGGTTCTTTTTACCCATTCACCCACTGCTGGTGATGGGTTGGGGGCAAATTTATTTATTTATTGTATCTACAAAAATGTATTGTTCTCTACTTTCCTTACTGTAAATAATATCTAGCATTTAACATCGCACAATTACCATAGGATCACTGGCCAATAGATCACCAGACATGGCTTCCATTGTGAAGATTGGTTTGCTCCACTTGTACACACAACACCTAATTGTGAGGGAATTTTCCTTCTTCAGTCTCTTTAAGCAAGAGTTTCCCCAGATCACATTCAGGCCAACTGTGAATCCTAAAGTTGGGGAAGGTCTGTCTCCGTCTTTGGAGAGCAGTTTAGCTGTCTGATTGTTTGCGTTGGCTGGTTCCCTTCAAATGACGAGTGAAGCTGTTGTGTGAGGGGAACTGTGCTGTGCTGCACTCCAGCACTCCAGCTGGAGATCCACAGGGCAGGATCTGGCCATAGTTTCTTTTTTTAGATTTCAGAGAGCCAATGGACTAGTATGTACGTACAGGCAGAATGAATACATTTGGGTGTGGAATAATTTTGGTATGTCTAGCAGGGGTTAAAAGGCTGATCAGAGGAAGCCACCCTCAGAATTGACATGGCATCAGGCAGTGTTCAAAACTTTGTTGCTGTTCTCTCTGTTCTCCTCAGCCAAGCATCAATAAGTATTGTTATGTGAGACATCAAAGCCTTCAGCTAGCTTTTCTTCACAGTAGGTGCTAACAACTAGCTTCAGTGATTTTCACCTCACTAATTAAAAGAAGTATCCCACTGTTCTGTGACCCCAGGGTTCCACTCAGGGAATGGTAAAGACTTATTGAAACCTTTGCATCACTGTACAGAATCCAATCCAGGAAAACAAGCTGTAAATTGAAGACGGTGCTTTTCACATAATTCTCTTTGTGCTGTGGTACCATGCAATCTAAAGCTTTAGAGGCTTTAGGCAGGGGAAACTTCTGGCTCCATAGTTAAGATGCCGACATCGTAGCATCAAAAAGGCTGTTCCCAAACCAGTGGGTGACGTCACAGTGGCTAGATCCACTCCTTATATACAGTCTATGTTCGAATTTTGGTCGAACTTTCTCATTCTTGAGTGACTAGCTAATTTGCTTCAGCAGCAAGTCTGCCAAGCCGTGTGTTTCTGCCCACCAGGGGTACGTAACTCCAACATTTACTCTTCTTTTAGCTCTACTTTTGGCCTCCTCCTGTTATTTTATTATCTCTCTCTGTAGCTGCAAATTTTTCCATATTTGTCACCATATAGCCACTAATTTTGTCTACTACTAATTGTGCTTTTAGAGCTTTTGCTTTGAAAACAGCTGCCTGCTGCTGCATATTGTCATATTATCTATGTTTTCAAGGACTAATCCATAATAATAATCCAAATATATCATAATAAATGAAAATAAATGAAATGCCATTTGTAACTATTTAAAGAAAATTTAATTAGCGGACAAGACATCACCATATTGATGGAAGCATTACTCTTTTTATATATTGTTTAAAAACTTATGTTCACCCTCAACTGTTACACACTAATCAGAGCTTCACACAAAAGCAGTGAATGAGGTTCTACTTAAATCTTTGTCAGTGAAAGCTGAAATCCATTTTCTGCATTTCCTGCAATGTTGTACCGGCAACAGTAGAGCTGAGGGTTATAATTTTGAATACTAATTAAATGACCTGTGGGGCATCTAATTACTTCTAAACAAATACAAGGCCCCATTGAAAAGTATGACCTCAGAAAATGCTGTTTCTCATTAAAAAATGGCTCTGCTCAACTGGGCTGGTACATAAAAGCTATTGAAAATTGCTATTTCAGTTTCACCAGTCAAAAAGGATTTAGAGACAGAGACAATGTGCAGTCTCGTCCAAGCTGTGCTAATTACACTTAACTGTCTTCCTGCTGATGTCTTTTTTTTTCTTCTTTTTTATGTATATATCTGACAGGAGACCCTGCACTAAAAATGTCGGCCTCTCAGTAAACACACATTCACTTTAATTACTTTCCCCTCTTCGCCCTCCTGAGACTAAAGATGCAATTACCAAAAAAATGGAATAAATCAAACCCCAGTAGCAACTGTGTTTGTAAAAAATAAATCAACTTTTTGTGGATGCAACTTCGGAGATCAAAAGTTCACTTTTGTGCTTGTATACAAGTGGGAAGAAAGTCATATTGAACAACAAAGTGTTTTAATTACTGAACAATATCCAATTATACAATATGAACTAGCTATTTCTAACTGATGGGTGGGACCGTTAATCTGAACTGACAAGACCCGCTGGTGTTCTTGTATGTTTTAAATAGAAGTGTGTGCTTTTGTTTTCACAACAGACTGGTTTCTGCTGAATGTGTGTGTGACAACCGTGAAACCATTAATTCAGCTGAACATCCCTCTCCATGCAGACTGTACATGACACATTAGTATGGTCAGCAAACAGTGATTAAATGACAAATAGTAGACAAACCCACAGCAATTACTAAGATTTATAATGGGGTTTGCTATAAGGTGACAGAGTTAATAAACTTGTGAATATGCACATTTTAAAAAATCAATTCAAAATGGGAAGACAACTCCGTATTTCTCTGCTAAATTCTAAAGCTAACTTTATCAAAATTTGAAGTACTGCCTACAAGGATTTTATTGATTTCTAGAAGTGCTTACAAAGAAGAGAGATCAATGGCGGCTCCCTACAAGCAGGCTTATTAGAAGTCCTAACAGTCTGACTCACCACAGCAGGGGCGTTGACCACAGAGAGGTTGTATCCGTAAATGAAAGATGATCCCAGGGCGCCGAAGAAGGCTGCGCTCAACAGGCAGGCTGTGATTGGCTGCTAACGAGAGAGCACACATAGCACACGGGTTCATACTGGTCATACAAACATGAACGTGTTAGAGGCCTTGTCAGTGGCAGCCACACTCAAGGTCAAACCAAAACCATGGAGAATTCAGCAGAGGGCGTTTCATACAGGCCCAGGTATGTAGGCCAGGAAACTGGGTTATTCACTTCACCATGTCCTTGATTAGGTCACTGGTTGAACAACAAATAGTAACGGCACAGTGACGAGTTCATGGTGGTTTGTGCATGCTCTGTTTGACTTGGGATGAGGAGGAGCAATGATTGGAAATGATGAAGGCAGTGGTTATATAAGGTCTATTAGTGGAGTAAGAACAGGACTATAAATGTACAATAAGCTGTAGATATCATCAAAATGTTATTCTACAAGGAGACACATAACTGAGCATTCAGAAAGAGTGACAAAGACACGGGTCTGTTGTTACATTAAGGATGCTGTAAATAGGTGGCGCAGGTACAAAAACAGATCATAAAAAGATAAAGTGTGAAGACCCAGAAACTTGAGGGGCTAAAATCATAAAGTTTGTCCTCCATGTGGCACAAGAGAAAAGGCCACAATGTCATAAAATTCAAGCCATTCAAATCCTTTGGGAGGATGAACAATTAGATTATGAAAGATCCTGTGTGCAAAGTTGACATTTAGGCCTGAAGATGGTACAGCATATAAATGAAGTGGGTTCATACCCAAATTTTTTTTTTTAATGGCAATTTTTTTCATATGTCTTGCATACAGGTTGGAAATTTGGCCTCAGGGGTGGTCAAACGTTGGGGATCATTGTCTGTGGGCTACAAATATCCATAATATCTAAATTCCATGGCGATATGGTGAGTGTTGTCGTATCTTGCTATGGACCAAACTGATCCGTACTGACTGAAAAACCCCTAAACTTGTTCAAACTTTTATTGTAATGTTTTGAATTCAGGCTCTGGGTGAAGCTGTGGGCTACAGTATTTTTGGACCAAATAGAAGTTATGGTTGTGAAGAAATGTGTTTTTTTTGGCTCACTGACGCATTTACAGAAAGTTAGAAATCCAATGCTAGAAATCCTCGTGCAGGTTTGATAAAGGAAGCAGAGTTTTATAACTTAATGGCATGAGACGTACTTGAGCAGATCAGGTTGATGTAACATGACAACACTGCGTATAGCACACCAGAAGCACACCAAGCATCACTATTTTGCCAGTCTAAGGTTTAACATCTGACGACCAGCCAGGGTGACTCTCCCGCTTTGTCACATGGTAAAAGAAACAATATTAAAGTGGAAATCTGTACACATTGATTGCTAAATCAAGCGCAAAGATTAAACGTTACTGTAGAGGCTGCACATAAAAGGACAATTAGCCACTCAGAGCGGACACTATACCATCCCTGTTAATTATTCATGCACAAATTATTTGCCACAATACTCCTCTTGATCTCCTCACAGTATAATAGTGGTTGAAAAATAGCCCTCAGAGCCAGACAACTGCCGTACAATGGTGATGTTTTTCAACTACAGCCGTCAAAGCACATTTCCTGGTTTGGTATGCTGTATGGGAATTCCTCTAAAATTTTTCTTTGGTTGTTAATGCACAAATTATTCTATATATAGAGTTCACCTGGTAATTTTTCTTATTTGCTTTGCATGGTTTGATAAAAACACGTATTTTGCTCCACTTGAAGTTTATTAATTCATGCACATGGACTGCGTAACCACTGTGCTCCTCCATGGGCTCAGTTTAGCAATCATTTTGCAATCCCTGCACATAGTTCAGAAATCCTTGTGAATGGATTTCAACATGTTTTTTTTTCCCCCCTTTTCCCGTGTAGTACTAAATCCCATTTTTCTAGAGGGAAATGTTTAAGTGTGTCCAGGGCCCCTCTTATCATTATATAAGCAAAAGTGAGAAAGACACAAATGATTAAACATTGTTGGGATGGAGAAAATAAGCGTCAGAAAAAGTTAAAAGACAAGAGTACAAATTCATGTTTAATTAATTTTCTGACCCTTTGGAGATAAATGGTAAAAATATTCTCACTGTATTATATATTCATGTATCTAATAATATTCGTCATTCAATTGATATCTTGTTCATGACATTTGTCACCTCTAAGGCTCAGTAGCAGTTTATGCATCTATGCATTTTAATCCTACTGTGGATGAAGGCAACGATGAATATAGTTATGAATACAGGGATATGAATATGCACCGGGTTTGATTAATGTTTTTCAGCTTGGATTTAAATGTAAATGTTGATAATGTGCCTCAGGTTAAGGGAAAATGCCCCTTTGAAAATTGTGTTTGTCAATATAAATAATATAAATAATCCAAAACACAGTTTTATTTAATGATTTATTGGGTTACTGAAAAAAATATATTAAGCCTTAATTACCTCAGTTCCCAAATGTGAAAAAAATCCCATACGTGTGGATTAAGATAACAATAAAAGTAAAAGCACTGGGCACCACCTACACCTACAATAATGCGTACGTGTTGTTGCTGAGTCAACTCCTTTGTGTGGTGAAACAGACAAGGCAGTAAATGAACAGCTGAAGCTGTATGGAAATCTCTCCACGGGGACCTGCCTCAGTCCAGGTTCGTACTTTGGAGGTTTAGACAGCGACTGGTTCATTGTCGAGCAGGAGGCTGTCAATAAAACTGACACAGTCCGGGCAGCTAGATCAAAGCTATGACTCTAATGTTTGCAGAAAGCCACCAGTGGAGAGGGAACAGGATCACGTGAGTGGCGTGCAAGTCACATTTCATGAAAAGTCATCATTAATTAATCTTTATACACACTAACAAACATTTCCATTAAGATTGAGAGTCTCAATAATTCTGACAGTTATTGGTTTAGTATAGTTTATTAGAGTTTTATGAAATCAGAGGTTTAAATATTAAATGCTATGGTTTAAGATGACCTGAGCCGAATTTTCTCTCTATTTTTAAATTACTGCACAATCTTACTGACTGACTTATATTGAAGACGATTGCTTTACCACATCAACAATACATTATTCATTCATTCATTAACTACACTGCTTATCCTCAGAGGCTCGGGGGTGGGGGCAGACAGACAATCATTCGTTTTCACACCTAAGGGCATTTTATAGTAACCAATTAAGTGGAGGGCGTGGGAGGAAGCCGTAGTGCCCAGACGGACACCATGTAAGCACGGTGAGAACATGAAAACTCCACACAGAAAAGCCCCAGGGGGCCGGCAGGTTCAAACCCAGGACTTGGCTCCCCCATCAGTATAGTTATAATAAAAGTAATAATAAAAACTGCTTTTCTTATTAGTTAAACCTAATTTCAATGTGATTTTAAGAGAGAACAACTGTGTTTCAGCCTCACAAAGCAACAGAGGGATTTAGGATGACAACATAAACATTAGTGTCATGTGTAAAGGCCAAAGGTCAAGTACACATGAGGCTACCGAAGCGCAGTATCCTCACAAATCTTCGCCTATGCTTATCAGCATAACTGGTTCATGAATGACATAACAGGCGAATAACAACAACATGTCAAACGGCCATGACCTAGTGCTAGCAGGACAGAGCTGTCAAACCATTCAGATTTCATACATCATAAAAGATGTCAACATCTGGAAGCAGCACATTCAGAAAGATATGCACTTGGCCACGGTGTTTTCGGTGATTTCACGACACTAACCTTTCCAGAGTTCTTCCCAGACTCGCTCATCTTGTGGGCATCCAGGTCATCCTTCTGCGGTTTGTCCATGTTCACGTTTCAGCACCCTTAAATGAGAAGGTCATTTCATATTAGACATCTAGCTCGTGCAGAGTATCCACAGGAAGACAAGAGGTGTTTCACAACAAAGAGGGGGAAGTGGATTTTATTATAGAAACATCGGAGTGAAGCATCTGCTGAAAAGGAAATGACAGTGCCTCAGTGTGCTGACATGCAACACGGACGCCAGCACACACAGGATTATGGAACAGAACTTGGTCACAAGATGAGGATTTAACCATGAGACAAAACAAAGTGAAATCAGTTTTCAAACATGCAAAAATCTCCCCGGCAGGACCTTAACTACAGTTTGAAGCATGGGATTTTTACCCAATTCTTCGAGAGCAGAAAAAAAGCAATGGACTTGTCTGGAATTGCACTGCACCGCAGTACGGGACTCCACAGTGTGGCCAAGTGCAACAGACAGCAAATGAAAAGCCTGAGTCTACCACCTAGTGGTTAGAAGAATAGTAACAATCAGAAACACTGGACAGCAGACACGATCATTAAAAATGCAGAAATTGTATGAAATTTGGTGGTTTCTATATTAGTGAAAATGTATATTAGGCATACTGAGCATTTTAGGCGTAACTAATAGGAGTCAGTGGCCTGTACTACTATGGATTTTCTCTTTCTCTTTTCTCGGCTAAAACATTTAGTTGCGTTCAGAGTAGTTCACTAGTGCAGGATTTCATTTTACAGCTCTGGAGTGAATTCATAAGGTGACTGAACACACAGGACAGTTGTAGCCTTACCCTCTTTTACTGAATCTATTTGGTTAAACGGCCTCTTAAATTTCAGGTCAGTAACTTCCATTACAACTCTGGATGATGAGGTTGTTAGTGCCATTAAGCATTAGGGACCATTTACTCCAATGCCAGTTCAAACTGGATCTTTTTTATTTTAGCTTTGAGAAAACTTTCCGGAGCCCAACTTACTGTAAAGCTAAGCTTCAGTACAATAAAAAACTCAGTTAATATCTATTTTTCCACCTTTTGAGCCCTTCAGAAACCTAGTAATTGGACTTGAAGTGCAGTTTAACCCACTCTATCTGACCTGCCTTTACCTACAATCACTCAGTGTAGCAGATAAAAGATGCACATTTAAGTGCATCTGAAGAGTCGACTGTCTTGTTTGTCTGACACACCAGTTATCAGGAGGCACAGGTTATGACCTCTGGATCCCTCCCTTTTATCTCTGCAATCAGTTCATGAACCTGATGTTACTTGAAAGATGACCTATATTTGCTAACAGGAAGGCTGTGAGCTCCCTGGCTTTGAATACAAAGTGACTGTTGTGTGTGTGTGTGTGTGTGTATAAAGTGACTGTTTACTTTGCAACACACTTTCAATATGTAATGCTTCAGTAGGTTAATAACAAATCATTGGTTGATGCATGCCTTTATTTTTGCAGATAATGGGTGGCACTACTTTCCAACTGTCCTGCCAAACCACACACACACACACACACAAAAAGTAGGTTAATGGCTTTTGCCACCTACTTAAAGAAATACTCCACAGAAAGCCCAGACTTCTAGTTTGCTCCTGAGGGAGAACAGCAGCTGCAGTCAGCTTGAAGTCACAGCAAAAACGGTATCTGAAAATGTCCATTGAAACTTCACAAACCACTGCTGCAGCATAAACCAAACTTTTCAGAGCATCTTTTCGAGGCTCCTCAAGACACTAAAAGTATATTTTCAGTGGAGTGACCATCAAGAAGACCCCACCGCCAAAGCTCCAAACACAAGACTGGAAACTGGCATCACTCTGAAACTGGTCAACAGCTCCTTTGACTCGAGATCTAACACTAGACTCAGTCTAAATTATTACTGCTGTCTGATGCTGCTGGAGGTTTGTTAAAAGGCCCAGTAAAAAGGCCAATAACCTGATGCACAATGATCCACTTTCCATCTATATTTCAAACTCTTTAATATATCTTCTGTGAATATGAAGATACTTGAGTGATATGGTTGAAGTCATTATTATGATTTGATCATGGATCAAGATACAGAGTTTGATTTGGCAAATGCATACAAAGTCCCATTCACAGTGAGCACACATTATGTAATGGGTTGCATGAGATCAAGCTCTTGTAAAGTATAATTAATTCATTAATCATTCATTTGGGGGCATGATACAAACATGTTATATAATACAATGTTATTCAGCTGTAACTCAATCAGTTATGATATGAAACTACAACCCCCACTCAACATACCTCAAATTCATACTATGAAAAAATATTACACATTTAAAACAGATGGTTTTGATTATTAATTGATGTTTGATTCAAACATAGAGACTGATGTTCATTCACTGCCTGACACTAAAACTATGTTCAAAAAAGCAAGCTGGTTGTAAAAGTTACTACCAATTAGACCACAATTTACTGCAGATGAAAATTAGCCTGTATGGCTAAACGCTCCTTAAATAAAATAAAGCATAAGCAAAAGATAGCAAAACATTTTTTCCAAATCCTGTGTACAATGTTTGAGATAGTAGCAATATGTCCAAAGAGACAAACTCCTATAGCGCTGTGGATCACAGCTGAGAAGACTGCCAACAGCCTCGACATTGAAAATAATAATAATTACACACATTTTTCACCAGACTGAGTGAGGAGAACCACGGTGGACATACTTACCCACATACAGGCTGTGCATCCAGTGCTTAGAGGACAACTACTGACCCAGTATTACCTGGGCTGAGATAATAACTCTGAAAAATGATTAACTTTGATGAGTCCCTCTCGCCTCACCCCTCTCCGTCTCCCTCACTTTTGTTATCATGGCAGTCTGAGGTCAGCCACATTGCAGGGAAGAGAAACATTAACTCCAATCTGTATTCTGTTACAGCGTTGCTGTAATGTACCTGCTTATCCACCGTGTAGCCATAATCATCATTACATGAAATATAAGCTGTTCCACATTCAGGCAGCCATTACACTAATTTTATGATGTTAATTTGCACAAATCTACTAGTTCTTAAAGAGCGCACGGGTCCATTAATGAAATATACATTTATATGAAAATATGAAATAGATTTATTCAGTAGGATGAGGTGATTTCAGTGAAGTGAGTGCAGTGAAACACTGCTTTTCTGCCCAGTGTTAAGTTACACTTTCAACTGAAGCTGAATTTTTCAGCTAAACCAAGGGATTTACTTTTAATAATTTATTTAATCTAAGAAGCAGGAGAATTTTTTCAGCCCATAAAGACACACTTAATCCCTCAGTTTATCAGATACATTCCAATTCAGTTCAGTCATTCATTTAACTGCACCCCAGAGTGTCAGTCAGTGGCTGGATTTAAACGCGGGTGTCTCTTGTTTCAAAAAATCTTTCTCGTAACATCTTGGGTCATTCACTGTAGTTTGAAAAGATGCAAAGAAACTGCTGAACATTAGCTGTTGCTGCGAGTCAGCTGCCTTCACACAGTGTTGAGTTTGTATTGTAAAATCAATTCTAAACTTGACCTGACAAACACCCCCCTTATCATAACAAAAAAACTAAAAACCATTTTTAAATAATAAAACACAAACTGAAAAGAGCAAGCCTGCACTGGAAACTCACTTAAACGAAAGTGAAAACAAAAAAGAGAAATTAAAATAAATGAAATGAAAATACAAAACTATAATAATCTAGAATAGACAGACCAACAGGGTTAACAAAGCTTTTGCGTCCAACTCAGCTCCTCCTTTCAGTTACCACAGGAATGATCATTAAAAGAGCACTTCAACAGAAACAAAACGTTTAGTCACATGAAGCCGCCTTCTTCTTTGTACAGGTTAACAAGCATGTAATACATAAATCCTGCCATTGAGGATCTTTTCTCTTACCATAAAAACAATGTAGAGAGCCCTTCCAGCTTATCCATTGCTCTGCTGCATTCTTTGACCTCATGTAAGCCTGAGAAACACTCCTTCATCAACCAGACTGGCCAAAGTCCAGAGAGGACATCCCCTGATCAGATGGGCTTTAGATCAGAGTCACAGCACAACCGTCAGCCGTCGGGGGAACATGCACACCCTGCTGGAGTTATCTCATAGACAGAGGTTACCACTGAATGCTAACTTCCTGATAAATGGAGAGACAATGCCAAAGAGAAAGAGAAAGAGGCTTCTGCTTCTGGTGGGGCATCGTAACAGACACACCACAGCTCGTTACGTTAAAGCAGCACAACAGCTCGGTCAGTCCTCCAAAAAAAAAAAAAAACACTCCTCAGGCAGCTTTTTCTCTCATCAATGGCTGCTTTATTCTCCCTTGGCTTCCCATTAATTATGTTGTTGAAGCTATACTGCACATGTGAGCCTCATTTCTGCATGAAAGAGCACATACGGTGTCATAAACACAGGCCAAAAAACACAGCATAGTTTATGTTCAGAGCTGCGGCGCGTGACAGGAGGATTGAGCAACCACAAGTGGTTTGGGTTTGCTTTGTGAATTGTGCTGAAGAAGCGTTTGCTTCAGGAGCTGCCACGAGAAAAAGATACGACTAAGTAATGAAACTCAGGCTTGTAAGATGAACACTCCCGTTGGGACATCTTTTCCCAGCCCTGGAGTCAAGGTAACAGAGGTATTTGGTTTCCCAGCGTGGGGGTAGGCCCGTCAGCAGGAAAAGAATCCACTTAAGAAATATATGATAATGTTTGCTGTTTCTCTACAACACATTTCTAAGCAGCTACTGTTTCCTAAACCTCTCTGTTCAAATGTGCACAGCTACAAACTTCTAAATAGTATCGCCTTTTATTATCTGTCATGCATCATTGCATATGCATAGTCTACTGTCAACTGGTCACATCATACATCTCACACTGTCCACTCCTGCACTCACTGTAAGCTTTACTGCCTTCAAGTCATGTGTCTAAATGAACAGGCAGTTAACGCCGCTTAGTTTGAGTGTTTTATCTCAGAGATCGTGTGTTTTCTGCTGCCGTGCATTTTCCTTAAAAGCAGCTGTGTTAAACATTGACCTTCCCACTGTGTAAGAGACTCTTTGTCCTGCTGTTACTCTCTATAAACTAGTTACTGTGATTAAATGGACCCCCCCCCCCCCCTTTCAAACAGTCATTTGATAGCAGGATCATTTCATTCTGTAAAAAACTATTAGAGAAAGAAAACTCACCAACCATCATCAGGACTGTCTCACAGAATCCATAACCAAAGTAACTGCAGGCACATAATTGAAAAGACACCATTATCACATGAGAACCAGCTGGCTAACTTAATTTAATGAAACTCGACCTGAAGTGAACCGAAAGAATTTGGAGCCACAGTGAAGAGCGCTGCTAGAGGAGGCCACTTTCTTTTCGGATCACCCACTGTGTGCAATGTGTAACATCAGAAACTTATTTTAATGCATGAAATGTTAAACTTTAATTGCCCTTTTAATCTGTTTTTCACTTTAACAACAACCACTTTATGTTATGCTGTCCACTATAAACATACAACAGTTTGAATTTCTTACTGTAAAGAGCTGACATTAGTGATACAGGAGGCATCAAACCAACATAAAGCTAAATTCTCTTCTCTTACTACACATTTGCACTTCAGAACCACACAAATGTTTATGCTCCACTTAACGTAGTGACTTTTAACAAAAGGTTATACATTAATAAGCCACCGAGGGATCAACAGGTGAACTTTCAGACACGTCTTTGGTGCATAAAATATGTTACTCTTAGGCAAGAACACACATGCTCACCACAGCACTGTCCATATTCAATTAAACTCTTCCAGTTCCACATTTTCACAAAGCCAAGTTTGCTGACACGGTAACACGGTCAAAAACTGTTAGTTTTCCCCATATCACACACACATGGTGAACACCTGGACATCATATTTCAAATAAAGACATATGAAAACCTGCATTCTGGCTCCAGCACTTACCATTTTATCTTGCTTTACAGATTTCATCCACAAAAGCGGTCGAGCCATCACTTATTCCTGCAAAATGATGGTGCGTTTCAGGCAGATCATTGATTCTAACGGGAACAATGTAGCGTTGAGTTACTGTTTAAGCTGTGCTGTTAGCCTACAGGCATCTATTACTGTCTGACCACTGACCTGTGCTGCCTGAGGGGGGTGAAATGAATCATCACGGAACTTTTAACAGTTTCTTTATTTTCCCAGGTTGCAACCTGTGTGCATAAACATTATGACAGAAATATAAGCCCTCTGGTTATGTTTTCATTTAGCTGTTTTCCAGGTATTGCACCCACCTCCTTCTCCACTGGAGCAGCGGGACTGCACAGAAACTAGACTTGAGAATACACTCCTACATTTGCACACCAAATTACACCAGAACTAATCTCCTTATCACCAGTCCCTTGGTTTGGTAACCAGCATCATGTTATCACTATAACATAAAATCAGAAACTGACTTTTGATTAACCATGAATATTAATAAAGATAGTTGAAATGTTTTTAGGAGCCTCTGAATGTTGGCAGTAATACTCACATACTGGCTCTATACTGTGCATGCTGTCTTAACGAAGTTATGTAAATCTTCTTGCATGACATGATCACGTCATGTCCATACAGTAATACATTCAATAGATTATTTTGAGGTACTCTGTTAGTTTCCTCCTTAATCCTGAACATGTGTCTTTAAAAACATCTTTTTAAAGATTCAAAAATTTGCAAAAAAGTTGCACCGAACTGGACCCTGAATTAACAAAATAAAAACCAATAGTATGTGAGCACACATTATACATTATATTTTTTTATAATTATACATTTTTTTTAATTTTTATAATCATTTAGGTGCACAGAGGACTTGATTTGGATTATCTGGAGAAAAATATACATCTGTTGATATTTCAGCACTCCATCTTGTTGAAAAGGTGCTGTATTAGAAATGTTTTAGGCGGCACCACATGTAGCCATCGTCACCTCAGCTCTACAATTATAGTCAGTTTAGAGCAAACAGGGCAATTGCAAACAGTGGCCACACGAACAATACTTCAACTGAGCATCTAGTGCAAATAAATCCTTTTTGTCTATGTCTAATTTGTCTAATCTAAGAATTACTGTTTTAAGAAATGACTAAACATTAATGTAAAACTATAAATGTCAGTTTCCCCTTGAACATCACATAACAAATGCTAAAAGGAGCTTTAAAAATGTGAAGAGGATGTACAGCAACATTCATTTTAAATAAATAATGAAAGGAGATTAACGTTCAGTCAGCTGGTATCAGCGATATCAGTTACAGTATGTCCAAATTACTCACTGGGTCTCAGGGAAGTCCTGGATTCATCTGCTCCTCTCTGTCTGGTACCAACAGTTCAATACATTCCTGAATACCATGAAATTGTGATGAGATCTCTCGCTGGATGAGCTGCATATAAATCTGCTCAACAAATAGAAAGAGTGCAAATCTGCATGAAAGGGAAAATGCATAAAAAGTGTTTTTTATTATTATTATCATTAATGAATCACTTCCACTTTGGAAGCAGATGCATAAAGACATGAAAAAAAAAAAAAAAAAAAAAAGGTGAGACAAGCATAGTGGGCCCAAACAACACAGCAACAACACAGGACCTTCAACTGAACACACAGCATCTTGATTGTACACAAACTTTCTTTCAGTTCCTATTATTGCTCCCCAGTTCAACAGGAAGAGTTGTGAATCACAAAAAGTATTAAACCTATGAAAAGACAAAAGCAAAAAAACACCCAACCCTTTAAAACCCTTGGGGGGGGGGGGTGACAGGCAACTGCAGTCAAGACCAGTTACTTCTCATTGCAGGAATGTAACCAAAAGGTTTAATATTCTTTAAACGTGATTTTGTTGATGTAAAAAAAGAAAAAGAAAGAAAAACTGGCTTTTGGTTCATCCATTAAATTCAGAGGCATTTAGCCCAACCACAGACAAGGATTTCAGTTTAAACTGAGTGAAAGCTATTACCTATGGAATGTTGAGCTTACAAATATTTTTCTGGGTCCACAACGCTCAAAGAGATGTAAAAGCACTCATGGTTACATTGCAGATTTCAGCATTTCTCTCTGTGTAAGTTAAGGTTATTCGCATTAAAGAGACGCATCTTGGATCATTTTTATGGGAGCTTTTTCTCAGCCATAACAGTTTACATTTCAGATGTTTACAGACAGCATAGAACACCGTTTAGACAGTGAAAATACAGTTAAAAAAAAAGAAAGATTGAAGTCTACAGTAGTCCTTGTCCCTGGAGAGGTGGATGTTTGTCTGCTTGCAGCTCAGTATTTAACAGTCCACTGCTTGATGCTGGCATCGTGGGAAGCAGTGACGAGTGTATGCTCATCTTTCCAGGCCAGGCTGCTGACATGGTGCAACCGGTGAGTGTCTGTCAAAGCATGAAACAACCTTGTTAAAAAAACAAAAAAAAAAAGTGTCTCGACACTGAAAAGTGTTAAATTAAAAGACCAACATTTGTAGCCAAGTTCAACCAATACAGGGAAGATTTTAATTAAATAAACCAAATAAACCCATTTTTATAGAATCTAGAAATGGCCATTTAACATTAATATTCTGTAATTTCCTCTCTCTGCATTAGCTTTCAGTGTTAGTAGCAGCCGTTCCCACGCTGGATTTAAACTGCCCTCTCACACACACACACACACACACAGACAGAATTCATACAAAACAAAGCATGTACCTTAAATCAGCCTCAAAGTTTACTATCAATCACCTACATGTTAGTAGCTACTAATGCAAACTGAGCATTTCCTGCCACTGCTGCTTCACATTAAAAGCATTCAACTGGTGGCTTTTATTATGAAGCAGTCATTAGCTGTGTTATTAACAAAGCAAAGCAAAACATAATATGGTAATTTTCAGCGTTTTTTGCTGATCAGTTTTAAGTATTGCAGGGAGTAATGGGATAAGACATAACGGGCCGTTAGATGAAGAGCTGCAGGCGACAGACACACGCCCCCAACTGCTCAGCAAAGTAACTAAATTAACTACGCCCTGCTGTCACGAGGAAAACAGACTGCAGTATTCTTTTTTTAATGAGTTCTTTATTAAAACAATGCGGTGTTGTTTGGCTGCACTGTAAACAAATACACCGGTTGCTCCTACTCTTGCATTACTGACAAAGTAGCTCCTCGTGGAGTCTTTGGTGTAGTATTAAACCACACCTGCCAAATCAAGGACTCAAATCTTAAGGAGAGCAACATGAGGTCTAGCTACATGCTCGAAATGCATAAATGACCTCAGCTCGAAACATGCTGCTGCCTTTCTTTGAGGGTTTGGATATTGTTGAATGGCTTTACATGGGTCATACAGACCGACGCCAAGCACGAGTAAATGCACACGTGTACTTGTGTGTCCTACCTGGGAGCTTAATCCTCTTGTCTGCATCACCAACTGTCCAGACAAACACCATCATGTCCATCCCACCAGTTGCAAAGTGCTCATTATCAGGTGCCCAGGCCAAGGTCACCGGTTTGGCATGGTGTCCATAAAACTCATTTTTCACCTGGTGAAAAAAAAAAAAAGATAGTTAAGTCAATAATTATTAAAAACAATGATTAATTTACATGAAAGTGTTACAGGTGCATGATATTTTGCAAAACCATCAAGGATGTATAGGAAAGACAAATGTTTACCGAGTAGCCGTCAGCCACATCGTAAGCTGTGGCAACTTTCCTCTCATCCACAGAAGCCAGATAAGCGCCGTCATTAGAGTAGGCAATATCTGTGATTGGCCCTTTAGCCTCAACAGTTTGACCCTCATCCTTCAGGGTGTTGCCCTGAATGGAGTACAGATGGATTTTCCCATCCTAAAAGGAGACAAAAAATTAACCTCAAATCTAATGTCCACCAGGGTGTGATATATTATTAACACCGATTGTTACTTATTTTTCTAAAGCATTTCCAGAGACAGAGCAAAGCTGACCAAACTCATGTTTTGCGACATAATCTGTGTTCTTGGATGTCCACTTACTGATCCCCCGACGGCAGCAGTGGTGCCCCCTGGGTGGATAGCTCCAACCTCTGGTTCATAGTCCAGATTGTCCAATGTGAAGACCTTCTTCTTATCCTTCAGCAAGACAACCTAAGAAAAGCAAGACATGCTTAATGATGACCTGAAAATAATACCACACTTGCAGAAAGAAGAGGATTTAAATCTCATGTGGATGATGTAAAACCATGGAAATATTCAAATGTGTTCACAGGAGAACATTAAATAAGAACTGGGCTAAGCCAGGCGATGATGAATAAGTCAAAGACATTACCTGCCCAATGCACACAGCCAGTGACAGCCCTCCTGCTGCTACTGCCACACTTTTAGGCTGGAAATCCATCTTCACCACATCAGAGGCACTGCAAACCACCAGCTCAGGTTATTCATATGATAAATAAGCCTGGTAGCATCATTATAATCCCCATTAAATTCATCTGAGTGACCTGCACAGCAGCACTTCAAGGCCCCTACCTGTACTCCTTCTCGCTGATGCTGGTGTAGCGCAGCGTATCATCCATGCTGCATGTCACCAGCTCGCCGGCCTCGTCAGCCACCACCTTGCTCACCTGGTTGCTGTGGCCCTTCCCGCGAAAGCAGTCGTTCTCCCCAGTTTCTGCATCCCAGTAATGTGAAGCATTCGTTAAGAAAAACTAGTACCTGTAGTGGCAACTAAATGCATACCATAAAATAAAACACACACCCAGAGAAGTAGTGGTGGTTATATCCAATTACTATTACATAATCATGTTCAGTTGGTTTAAGCGGTCAGTCTTTAATTATCAATTCTATCCCAGCCCATTTTCTCAACAGTATACATGTTCAAAATCCACTTAAAGCCCAAATTAGAACCAGTTGCTGGAGTAATTTTAGAATCTTTCCAAGCTATGCTTCCTCTCTTAAATTCATTACTCCTAACTGCACCATTTCAGAGAGCTCAGTTGGGTTTCAAGACTTTCTATGTCACAGAAGGTGCTTTAGTTCAAGCTGAATGACCTTTGTTTAGCTGCCACCAATGGCACAGTTTTAGTTCAGTTACACCCTGTTGCTGCCTTCGATCCAGGTGACAATCCCATTCTGCAGCATTTATCTAATCTTACATGTAATATACAGTCAACATGTTTAGGAGGTTAGTCAGCTCTAAACGATCAAAGGTAATCTACATACAGTATAAAGGGCACTTTTTAAACTTGGAGGCCACTGAGTGACCTTTCCTGTCATTATTGGCACCGCTTGATCAATGAAAAGATATTGACGTGTCCATCGTGGCTCCCGGAGTAGATGTATGGCCGCCCTTCACTTTTGTGAACTGTCAGACACTGGATGGATTTGCTGTGACCCTGTAGGATGAACAAGTTCAAGTTTTAAAGCAAAATCCAAGCGACTGTTTTGGAGGCTTCTGTGGAAGTGACTTTCTGTCCTAACGCCCTCTGTGACATACTGTATTATACTTATACTGTTTAGTTATATAAAAACAAAAGCTACTTATTATTACACATCTCAGATTGTATATGCACATTTCAGTACATAGTTACAAACCTCTATAATTTACATTTGACAAATGCCAATACCAGTTATTGTTACTAATTAATTAGAATGAATATAATTCAAATAATAAAAACTGGAAACGTCTGGTTATTAATCTTCAACATTAACATGATTTAAACAGAAGTTTAAAAGCAACTATTTTTCCCCCTTAAAGATAAAAAAGTAACATTAACTTTCACACAATCTTTTATCCGTATCCAGGAAACTGATAACATGTTGAGAAAACTGTCGTCAGTCTGACCTTGATGGTACGTATGGGTCGGTCAGGGTTGTTCTTGTCCAGATAGTTGATGTATCCTGACAAGGAGATGCTGAGGAGGTGGTCTTTCTGCCACAGGCAGCCCAGCTGCTGGTCTGTCACATCAGCGCCCATGTTGAAGGTGGTGACGGCCGTACCTGCACCAACATCCCAGAGTTTCACGGTCTTGTCCCCTGAGGCAGAGATCAGTTGGGAGCTGTCAGGGCTCCAGCTGACCTGGAGGAGTTAAACCAGGGGGGAGGATTGAAAGAAAAGGTGATGACGTTAATATGCAGGTAACAAAAGTTGCAGATTTGTGTGTAAAGAAAAGAATACAAATGTTTGCTCAGCAGCAGGATGAGGAAAACAAATCAGTGGAAAAGTCAAATCTGTAACTTGAGGGCAGACTCATTAATCGCTATTTGAATTTGAATGGGGAAAGAAGTCTTGCTTGTGTCCACACACTCTTCGCACAAACTCTTATTATAGCCGGTGCAGCTCAAAGCTACTTAAGTTACTGGGCCAGAGGACGATAAAGAGATCAAGCACTAGTGAGAGAAACTCAAACAAAACGGAACAGAAGAATTCACAGATGTAAATATTAGCTTTTTATATTGGAAAAACTACTTACAGCATAGATTCCTCCTTTGTGAGCCTTCTCTCCACCCAGTGAGCCAACAGGCTCACCAGTAGCTCCATCAAAGATGAAAATCTGTACAAATTATACTCATTAACACGACGACGAACATCCCTAAATTGGATTTCTATCATTTCAGTAAATATATCAGTGATAGTTACTGTGAATGTTTTGACAAAGGTAATCTAATCTTTCTTATCATGGTCGTACTCACCTGGCCGTCAGCCCCAGCTGTTACAAACCGACTTCCATCTGGAGAGAAACGAACGCAGTTGACAAACTGGTTGTGGTTCTTTACACAGAAGGGAAAGAAAAACAGTGGAGAATTAGAGATTGTGCAGATTAGCATTTTATTTACTTTAGATGTGTTATCATAATTAATAAGATGTAAAGCTGGCAAAGTGAACAAGTTCTTCCTTCGACGTTCAGCCTCATTTTAGACCACAGGGGATGATTATGGCCTGGTTTTAAGAACACAAACATTCAACTGGGGAAAAATGGTAATTGTACAGATTGCAGTGCACATCCAAGAATATGACCAATAAAAGAATCAGTCATAGCAAGCACACAAGGAAGTGATTATCCTCGGGCTTAAGAGGTTGTAATCAAACCAGCGCCCTGCTGAAGTCCCAAAGCAATATTGTTCCTGATAAGAAAATTACATTGGGGGAGGGTCGGGGGTCTAAATTAAGTGCCACACATATTTTACTGTCCATTCAGTGAGTTCATTAGCATAATAAAACATCAAGGCAGCAGGACATTGGCTCGAGGAGGGCCTGTGCTGCTTGTCTTTCAGAGCCAGCACAAGAAAAAAAAAAACAAAAAAAAAAAGATTTCTCTTCAAGTAAAAATAGAAAAATGTGATGATAAATAACAAAAAAAAGCAAACGCAGTTGGCCTTTCACTGAGAGCTTTTGGGGCTTACATGTCTACTATATGACATTTTCAATGCACCTTTCACTACACTTGCACACTAGAAGACAGATTGACTTCTAAAAACAGACCACAAGGATTAACAGACAAAATGGATTAATGCTCAAAAAGTATCACATGTTCCTTGAGGGCAGGCCTGCTTTTAGGAATGCGGCTCACGCGTTCTCCAAGAATTTATGGGGGAAGTGGGTTACGTAACATGGAAACAGACAAACAAGGCCACACTGTCAAAAACCACCAGGGTGTGACAGACTTGAGATGACCAGCGGGTATTAAAAATAAAATGGCTGCTTCAAAAGTCTCAAATTGTCCTAATATAGTAGGTCTGTATTTGCAAAGGGCATTTATTTTGTTACCAGTGGGGCTTCAAGCTAAACGCAACATTTAACTTCTCATTCGTCTGACAGGCCCCCGCTAAATCAACTTGGCTCCAGCTGCTTTGTTTAAAAAGACACAAATGCCTCTGTCCAAAATCTACACAAACGCCTACAGGGGGAAAAGCCAAATATTAATCTCTGCGCCTCACGTGTAGTGTGAACTTGAACTTGAAGGGCGGCCCCTCGAAGAAGGACGCACAGGTGTCATCACTGCCCACGATCAGGCGGTAGGGGCGTTTCTGCCGGATGTCTACGCTGTTGATTACTTTGGAGTGGCCGGAAACTTCCCCCACAGAGGAGCCCGTGTCCCACAGGAACACTGCCGCAAACCTACAGCAGGAGATGAGCGTGAATACAGCTGTTCCAGGTTTCTGTGAGGTCTGACTGAGGAATAAATATAAGAAAAACCCATCTACAAGTCTCATGCAGAATACTGCTTCATATGTGTAGTTATACTAAAATAATTAACAGTCTTCCTACATATTTTTCAGACATATTTGGGAAGGCAGGCAATGTACTGAACAGCTTAAGGCGCCTTTACTGCTCAATAGAGATGAGCAGTTAATAGCTTTCACATGCTGCACAACTCCTCTCTCACATTTTATACAAAGCCATGACATCAAGCAACACAAGCATTAATAACTGATATAATTCCTCCTGAAAACCACCTTGGCATAATAAACACAAAACTATCAAAAGCAAACAACAGACTTGTGCAAAATTGATGCGATAGCTGGAAAAGCGGAGTCATGGCGGCCCAAGTTCAATGAAGCGAACACCTCATACTCACTTCTCTCGTCCTTCGCCAACAATACAAATCCTCTTGCTGTCCTCTGTCCATGCGATGTCCTTGATCCTGCCTGAAATAGGGGTGTACTCGTACTTGAGCAGGTGCTCCTTCTGAGTGGTGTCCCAGATTCGGATCTTTCCTGATGCATCTAATGGATTTTAAAGCAGTCGTTTTAGTATTAGTGTTAAACTATATGCACACATTTGTTCACACACGTTCATATATATGACTCATTTACCTCCGGATGCAATGTAGAATCCACTGGGGGCGTACTTGGCAACATTAACTTGATGGGCGTGTTCGGTGTAAATGTCTGCTATAGCCGGGTTCTGTAAAAGACGGGCAATGTGAGACATCAGCAGCTCCACGCGTGACAAGTGACACATTAGTCGCTTTAGGAGGTGACTGTTGTGCCGTTTTATTGCAAGTGAAATAAATGTGCAATCAAAAATGATTTAAAAAAACAAATCTAGAAGGTTTTGTTTGTGAAAGCAGGTTTTGCTTGCTGTTCTTGAGAATCTCCTTCACTGAAAGATGTAAGCACATCAGCTTGGCAACAACAATGGAGACGTGTCTGACATCTTTCAGTGAAGGCCCACGAGATTCAGCTCAACAGCAAGCAAAAAGCCTAAACCCTAACCCTAACTTTTGGATTTGCATTGATACATTTTAAATTCACAAATTTGTTTTACTTGCAGTAGAACATTTTTTGATTCCTGTGTCAATAGTTCCCTTCTAAATCAGTACTAAGTCAAAGGAAAATTATATTTGACTTTAACCTGGACCTTATTTTCAGGGTGGTTTTCAATATAACTAATAGTAAATAAAATAATATGAGTTTAAACAGGTATAACAGAGGCCTTTGACCAAGTCATTGTGCCAAACGTTACACAGCAGCATGGCTGAGGAGAGCTTTTAAATGCAGTGCAGCTGGCAAATGATGCAGCAGCTAAAGTGCCAACCTCTTCCTTGTATGCAATCAATTCAGCGATCACTGCTGCCACACCTTTAATTTACAGTGGCACTTCCATTTGGATTTGGAAAGTCATGAGAAATACACCAGTCTACTAGTCTCTCCTGTCTGATGCTGTTACACACAATAACGTATTCAACTGCTGCACAAAGCGTTAAAACAGGTTTTAAATGGAGTGAAATTATGCTTTTGAGGTTGCTGTCAAGCTGCTCTTCAGTACAAAGAACATTTACTATGATCAATAGGGAACTAAATGTCATCATGGCCGACACCAAAACAAGAACTATATAAGCAACACTTAAATATGTCTGTGAAAAAGATGAAAATTACCTCAATGTTCCTGATGATGACACACTTCCCATTGGTGTACAGGAAGTTGTTGCCTTTCGGATCACCGCCAATCACTTTTGCAACTCCCCTCTCCATCTGCGGGAGACTGGCGAACACATGTTCTAAAAAAGACAAGAGACAAGAGAGATGACAGGCAGTCCAGTTAGCGTAATTAAGGTCAGCAAAACTTTAAAATCAGCATAAACTGAGAGAAAGTATGAAACTTAAGTATTCCATAGGGGCTGTTTGCAGAGAGACAAAGTTACAGTGTGTATTTATGGCTGCATGAGTTGACAGAGCCTGACATTTTACACTGCCTGGACTAATGTTTTCTACTACTGCTGCTTCAGGACTAATGAGGACTGAAGACTTGACGTGTTGAACGTGTTGAACCCCACTGATCTTTCCTCTTTATTCACGTCCAAGTTCAGGACGACAGAGCGGTCGAGTGTTCACAAGAAGCTGATGGGAGATGATTTGGCTGCCTCACAAACAGCTCAATACCAATACAACAGAGGCTGTGCCATTTAAACTAATACACCACAGTTGTGAAAAGAAAAAAAAAGTTGATAAAAAGAAGATATAATTGCACTTCCTGAAACTGAGCCTCATCTTTATTTAGCATTGTTTCAACACTGTGACTCAAGCTTTCCAAATGTATAACTTGCAACAGACTCATCTTAGTTACACTTAACGGTATATAAAGACATGTGAGAGAGTTATTCCCCCTGTTTAGCATAAAGAAAGGGTGCAGTCGTTGAAAACCACAAACCTTAAACCAATAAGAGAGCAGCATAAAAACTCAAGCTGCCTACTTTTCTCTCTAACCCTTATTATACGGCACTGATGGAGGGAGCCTGAAAGTTAAACATCACCGAATCACTATAATTGTGCACATGACAATTAAAGACCTTATAACAAGGTTGGTGTATTTACTGGACTTAAATGGTGATATCAGCTCTCGCGTTCAAAACTCTTCACTTCCCGTTTGCTCAGCAGCCACAGACCGGGTTTCTGTGAGCCTGTTCCTCAGCAGAGGCTCCTGACAGTCAGCCACTCTGTCTGGACATGTCAAAACAATGCGACGTGAACGCAACTATGTCCCCAGACTGACGTTAGCTCGGCTAGCTAACGCTAACTCCAAGAAACCGCCCGTAATGAGCGCATTTTGAAGCCACAGCAGTGAGCCAGGGGCGTTTATTAAACCCGTCAGACTCAGATTTAAATCGCTGTCTGTGTCTCAGATGAAGAGTCTAAATCATGCAGCTATGGGCGAGGCTAGCTAGCTAGCTAGCTGGCTAGCTTGCTAACTAGCTAGCTTACGGGGCTACCTGGCTCAACCTGCTGCGGGAGAAAAAGTCGCGCAGAATGAGGAGTTTCGTTGCGTCTCCTGTCAGCCGATGACATTTAAAAACAAAAACACTTACTCAGCTCATACGCCATTGTCACTGCTGGTCACTTTGCAAGCGTTGCTCCTCCAAATGAATGAGACAGTGAGGCTCCCCCGGCTGTGCACTCCCTGATCACACAAACACGGAAGCGAGTGCAGCTCCCTCTCTCCCTGCCTGGCTTTGCCCATATATAGTAAACTCAGACACCAGCAGCCATGCACTGCTGCCACTGGGGGCATTTATCCCTCAGCACCGCCTCTCAGGCTGCAGGGCAGTTACACCCTGACTAGATCCGGACAGGTCAACCCCAGTTTGTGCCATAGGCTGGATGTGGTCTGTGCATTCATTTTTTAAATCCAGGATGTTCTTTAAAAATAACTAGAAAAACTGTTAAACAATTGTGCTAATTATACAAATTACAGCTATTTCCTAATTCAGGTAACCGGGCATTAAAAAAACTATATATCACTATGATAATAATGATGATAATAATAATAATAAGAATAATAAGACACATATTTCTGGTAGCCATTTTTATTTGAATAGGGAAATAGAGTATGGGGAACAGTTCTATAATATTATAATTGTGCAGGAAATTAAATATTGAGACAGAAATTAAATATTTTTAATTAAATATTTTTAATTTCTCCTCAGCTACAATGCTAAAATTGTTAACTGTATGTTCATAGACAGTCTATGAGTAGTTTGCTCCTTTCATTTTTTTTTTTTATTATTATTTTCAAGATTTATTTATTTGGCATCTTATGTCTTTATCGGCCAGTAAAAGTGAAGAAGGGGGTAGGAAATGGAGGAGAGAGGTATGACATGTAAAAAAAAAAGGTTGCCGGCTGAACCGAGTGGTTTGGATGGAGTTTTTGTAGCAAACCTGGTCTCCACATTTATGTGTTAAGTATCTTTGTTTTTCTGGTCTCAATATGAGGCCATTAATGTGATACTCCTAATGTACTGTTTGATAGGCAGGGATCTCATATTTCAGACAAACAGGTGCTTAGCTCTGTGGTTTGAGTGTATGATGATAATGTCTGAGAGGAACCAAGTGAAGAGGAGGGATTTGGACACCGAGGTGGGACCGCCTGAGAGTCCTGACTCAGGGCAAATTATTCACAAACATTTAGGTGTGCTGCTTTGGCCCAAAGACAAAATGATGCTGGCATGAATAACCAAATTAAATGCCCAACAAGGTAAATGAGGACTAGTTAGCAAGTGCCAGAGGGTAGCCCACTGACCTACAGGTTCATGATGGTGATTTTAAATTCCGACGTCATCCTGTGTGTCAGCAGAGAGCATCACTTGCCTGGAATAGGATCGGGAATCCCCCGGCCTATTTAGGATGGACCCATTGCAGGAGGCCAGCCATGGCAGCAGCAAATATAGCTATACTGTAACATCAATACAGAAGTTACAGTAAAGAATTTTAAAGGTTTATAGGTGCGACTGAAAATGTGCATCCTCGGCTGTTCACATAAAGATGGACACGAGGCACCACTAGACATTTTTGGGCCCCGTGAGCTCAACAGCAGCTCTGACACAATAAATAACTGTAATCCCTGGTCTGCTCCAGGGGCCCCATGTGGTTCTGGGCCCCCTGAGTCAATCAAAGTGAAGTGAACAGTGCACGCTTCACAAAGATTGAACTTATTGTGGCTGTATTGCATTATATTGGGACGTTTTTCTGTTTTTTTCCTGTTTCTTTTTGTACATTTATATAATTTAAGTATTTTTTTTTCTTTCTATGCCATCGCGTCTTCATTTTCAGTTTGCTGACCCATTCTTATTAAACCTGCTTGTGTGTGTGTGTGTGTGTGTGTGTGTGTGTGTGTGTATTACTCATGTTGTAGAGAAATTAATCTGTTCACACAGTCGCATTGTGGGGACTGGCCTTCCTTTTGGGCACACATCATAATCTAAACCATTAAATGTTAGGATTAAGGCTTGGTTTAGAGTAAGGTAACAATAGTGGTTTTGGTTAGTGTGTGTGGTGTGTAGGTGGTTATTTTTTTTAGTGAAGGGAACTGTAAAGGTTGTCACAGTGAACGAATGGAGGCCAGAAGATGAGATGACTCTGTATTGTCTGATAAAGTTTTTATCTCTCAGGTGTAATGTATATGTAGCACCACCAGGAGAATCATTACTGTCAGATTCTGCTTTTTGTTTATATTATTGCAGATTATGGTAGAAGCTACAAACAGCATCTGCCTAAAGGTAAAGCAAAAGCAGAATCTGACAGTTATGATGGTGATGCTGGAAAAAGGATAGTTTGCGTTCAATTTACCCCACCTTTTATATTTGTATCTGACTTACTATTTTAACCGTCATCTTTTCCTAAACCTTACTATGAAGTTTTGGTGCCTAAACGTAATTAAACTTCATCTGAAAGAAAACCAAAATATATAAATTAACTATGTTTACAAATAAGTTTAACCAATTAATTGATGATCTCAGATAGATAGATAGATAGATAGATAGATAGATAGATAGATAGATAGATAGATAGATAGATAGATAGATAGATAGATAGATAGATAGATAGAACTGTCATATATGTCTCCACACGGTGGCGCTGTTGTCCTGCAGCAGCTCTCTGGTGCTGCTGCAGCACCACCGAAGAAGAAGAAGCAGCAGTTCAGTCGCTGCATGCTGTAACGATGGCGGCCGCCTTGAGAGGAAGCTTGGTAACATTGGTCAAGGTGAGTGCTTAGATGATGTTTACAAGCTTATTTAACACTTGAGAGAGAAGCTGGTCTGGTGGAAGCTGTATTTTTGTTCAACCCAAACTCCATGTTGTCATGAACTGTTGAATAATCGGTGTTTTGATGCTAACCGGGAGCCGGTTGAACAGCTCCTGTCGCCCTCAGATTAACAGTGATAACATCTAGGTTAGCTGAAGTTATAATGGCTTTTGAGGCTCAGCTTGTGTTTGTCACAAAGTCTCAGTCGTGAGTAGATACTGGCTTACAGTGGCCAGTGGTCCCACAATTATAATAATAACTGTATGGGAGGCAGTGAGCTAAACTAGCTAGCTAAGTCAGCTAACCTCCCTGTCCTCAGTGGAGCCTCAGGTACCTTTACACCACTAAACACAATATGCTTGTGATGTGATAACTTTCTGTTAGATGTCTCCAGCTTACTTGGCAGATATGTCAGTGGGAGTCAAGAGGTGTGCGGCTGCTTTAGCTTCTCTCTTAATTGCATGTGCTATTTTGACAGGTGACAGGTGAAGTGAGTTTAAATTATTCCCTGCAGCTCACTGGTTAGCAGCTGATGATCATTCAAGATATCCTTGACACATGTCTGCAGAGATAAAGAAGTCACACCCATCCCTGCACGCCTCAGTGTCATCTGCTCAAATGGGCACCTTTGTGACGTAGTAGTGGGCAAAACTGAATCTTCACAGCAAATCTAATTTTACATTGTAATATTTATCAATAAAACAAACTCTTAATGGATAAAATAACCAGACAGGAATGTCTGTTTTGATATCTGACACTGATGCAAAATCATTTTAAAAATCCAGTATTACTATTATGAAACACTTCTCATATAATAGCATTGATTTGTATACAGTGATTCTCTTTTATGTCTCCCACGACAAATCCAGGGAGTCACAAGGAAATTAAATGAAGGAATCAGAAGGAGAAAAAACTGTCTTGACACTCCAAATTAGGGCCGCAACAAGTTGTTTTGTCTACAAGATGTTAGACGGTGCCTATCACAGTTTCACAGAGCCACATGTAACATCCCCAAATGCCCCAATCTATCCGATCGATAGTTTAAAAAGCTCAAAATATTATACAATAATGTATAATGTGGAATTAATGTGGTATTATTGTGGTATTAATGTAATAATGTGGTATTATTGTTATTATTATTATTATTATAAGACTCTGGACTCACCTGGTGCAGTAATTTACCTCTGTGTAATAATTTGTAATAATAATTTTTAATACATCTTTTTTTTTTAATTCATACTTTTATATATTTATATTTTACTTGCGTTTGAAGTGTATTCTTATTCTTATTCTTTTGGAGCTGTGTGTAACAAAAAGCAATTTCCCCCTGGGGATTATTAAAGTGATTCTGATTCTGATTCTGAATTCACACTCTGGTAAAAGTGGGACAAGCAAATGATGAATGAAAAAAAAAAGACTCAAATAATCATCATTTGTCAAAATAGTTGCCAATTAGTTTTTTGCTGATCAAATAAATTAGAGATCTTGGATATTTTTACCTTTTCAGGCCTCTGAAAAAGAGTATTGAACGGTGTTTTGCCAAAAGAGTCAAAATCTTCTGAGAGTGGACAAATGAATATCCTGTTGTGCTTGTTCTTCCCCGTCCTCAGGGCCTGAGCGGCCCGCGGTGGCAGCAGCTGGCCTCTCGGCCACTTAGTTTGTCTGCTGGACTCTGTGGCCCAGAGGCCCCACCGGCCCGCGCTGATGCTACCTTCAAGGTCACGATGGTGCCAGGGGACGGAGTAGGACCTGAGCTGATGACTGCTGTCAAAGATGTGTTTAAGGTACGTTTTTCAGGGATGGAAACATCACCGCCCTTTGTCTTTTTAGAAAGCATATGATGCACTGTAGCTACTCTTTAGGCTTATTCAGCCTTTATGTATGCTGGTGGCATGTATTTTAAAAGTTTTATTAAGATGGCTGATCCTGAAGTTGACTTGCTTCTGTCTCGTCTCCAGGCAGGAGATGTCCCCGTAGAGTTTGAGGAGTTTCACCTGAGCGAGGTACAGAACATGGCTAGCGAGGAGAAGCTGGAGCAGGTTTTGACCTCTATGAAGAACAACAAAGTGGCCATGAAAGGTAGCGTCACACAGCAGGAAGTACAGTATATGATGTTTTAAAGAGCACGAAGTAGACCTAACATATGTGTTTGTGACATGCCTGGTTGTTATAGGAAAGATTCACACGCCCATGGAGTTCAAAGGGGAACTTGCTTCATATGAGATGAGACTGAGGTAAAACCAGAAAACAAGTTGTGCATTTTTGTGTGTATTTTGTGTATTTTTTTTTTTTTTTTTAAATAACTCTTCCTCCCCCGTCCATTCCCCAGGCGTAAACTGGACCTGTTTGCTAATGTGGTTCATGTGAACAGCCTGCCGGGCTACAGCACTCGCCACAACAACCTGGACCTGGTCATCATCCGCGAACAGACCGAGGGGGAGTACAGCTCCCTGGAGCACGAGGTAAACAGCCCTCTTCCATCGCTGCAGTCAGAGGTGGTTTTAAACCCACATGGCGAGGAAATGTTTTTTGTTTTCCTCTCTCTGAAGTGGGAGATTTCCCTTGAACACACACCAGGATGTGACCAGCATTAAACTGAATATCAAAACAAAGATGAATCGCTCTCACAGAGGGGCTGAATGGGTACAATGTGTTTGTGTGTGTTTAATTCAGGGTTTCTTCTGAGTCACGGAGGGGACTAAACATTCCTTGTTACTCATATGATGACTCTGTTCATTATGAGAGTTTGTTGACAGTGTGATCATTAACACCTTGTCTTTCCTGGTCACCCAATGGACTTAAAGCCTTCACAGTAATACTTGTGCATGTTATTACATAAAATACATACATGTATTACAATAATATGAACATCATTACATATGTAGTATACACACTAAACATCAAATCATCAAATTTAAGTGAATTTGTTCCATCCGACAGAGGTGAGCAGGACAACTGAAATAAGTGTTTTCTGGTGTAATATGTTTTCATTCTCTTGCTCTGAGGATCAGTCGACACTTGAGTAAGAATGTCTGTAGTAAAACACATGCTGCGTCCTCCTCTTGCTCTGTAGAGCGTGACGGGCGTGATTGAGTGTTTGAAGATCATCACCAGAGAGAAGTCACGGCGCATCGCCAAGTTCGCCTTCGACTATGCCACCAAGAAAGGGCGAAGCAAGGTCACCGCTGTTCACAAGGCCAACATCATGTACGGAAGTAGAAAAGCTCCCTGTTCTGGAACCCTATTCCTTTAATCACGTCTAAACTGGTAATGATTTGGGACAGGATTTGCATTACAATCACAACAACACTGCAACGCTGTCATTCTCTGTCTTATTACAGGAAATTAGGTGATGGCCTGTTTCTGCAGAGCTGTGCGGAGGTGGCACAGCTGTACCCCAAAATCAAATATGAGAACATAATCATTGACAACTGTTGCATGCAGGTACGTACAGGCTCACAGTTCATTTCCCCGACCTTATTAATTTGCTGATTAAGTTTCAGCTTCACGTTTCCATTCCTTGTTTAAATGTGTCATTGTCCGGCTGCAGCTGGTCCAGAACCCGTACCAGTTTGACGTGCTGGTGATGCCCAACCTGTACGGTAACATTATCGATAACCTGGCAGCAGGGCTGGTTGGGGGAGCAGGAGTGGTTCCTGGGGAAAGCTACAGTGCAGAGTATGCCGTGTTTGAAACTGTGAGTTCTCACTGCCGTTTTTACACTGTTGTGCTTGTTTTATATTCGCTTATCCAGCCAGTCAGTCTCCGGTCTTATTCTGGTTCTTTTGATTGCTTTTCATACTTGACCCCTTGTATTGAACCCCTGTCTCTTTTCTCCTTAGGGTGCTCGTCACCCCTTTGCACAAGCTGTCGGAAGGAACATCGCCAACCCCACAGCCATGCTGCTCAGTGCCGCCAACATGCTCAGGCACCTCAAGTGAGTCCACGTCTTCTGCCAGGAACACACTGCCTACCTGAGCAGCGCGTGCACGTCGCAGAACCTGTCAGGGTTTTTTTGTGTCCATGTTAACAGGTTAGAGCAGCCCCACAGCTCGCGTGAGTCGGAGTACGGTCTATTTTTTTCACGACACTCATGCAGTTCACAGCTAAAGTAGACCGTAGAAATGATCGGTGACAGTCATATTGACATCATACCTGCAACATTATACATCAGGGGTCCCCAAACTTTTTCCTGTGAGGGCCACATAACTTTTCCCTTCTCTGATGGGGGGCCGGGGTCAGTTTGTAACAGAAAAAGTGTGACGATCGCAGGGGTGCCTAAACATTTACTGTTTTCCAGAAAGCCACACATAACAAAATATTTATAACCCTTTCTGGGATCTTCGCAGAAAAAAAAAGTCAGGAAATAAATAATAACACTATTTATGAAATAAAATTACACTATTTATGAAATCAATAAAATTTCAAATCAAAGATTCTTTTTTCTGGGGGGGGTTCAGATAGGGGCACAGACTGCAGAAGGGTGGAATAGAATGTCGCCTTCTATGCGTGTATTAGTCTCCATCGCGTGGCCAGACTGAAAAAAAAATCCTAATGCGTCTCTGGTATTGTTCAGGGGGCCGGGCCAAATGTGGAGGTGGGCCGTAGTTTGGGGACCACTGTTATACATCTTTCACCACAGTGTCAATATCTGTACCTGTAAAATATGATGCAGACACGAAAATGAATTTAAAAAAAATTTTAACTTGGAAGTTCTTGTCAGTTTAAAATTAAAAAATGTAAAAGTCCTGTAACGTCTCTGTGGACAGGAACAAGGTTTTTATTTAATGGCCATAATCAAAGGTAAACTCAGAGTTTAAAGACAGGCTGGTTGGCAGACTGAGCTGCAGCCACGCTGTCTGTGCGGACACCACACGCGTGTTCAGAAAGGTAGACGCCACGCGCACGTCGAGGTAGGCGGTGTGTTCCAGCCGTTAGATCTTGTTGTAAGAAGGACACCCATTTCGCACCATACCTCCTACTCACGTTTTGGTCAACCGTAACCCTCAAGCCTTAGCAAACAGCCCTGAGTGCTTGTTTGTCTGGATGCTGACGTGTATACAAACAGTGATTGTTACCGTATTGTGTTGCAGCCTGGAATATCACTCCCAAATGGTGTCAGATGCTGTCAAGAGGGTCATCAAACAGGGCAAGGTAAGTGTGTGTGTTATTATTAGTTCTTTCTGCAGTATGCCCACTGATGCATTCAGGCTGTGAATGTACCCTCGCCATGACATAAACATATCAGACACCACTAACAGTATTAACACCAAGAGGGAATGTTTTCTGGTGATGCAAGCGGAGCAAAATAAAACGGGTGGTTCTACCAGGACAGGACTTGTATATCTGACTGGTGCTCATCAGTTTTGTGGGTCAGTAACTGTAATCTCATATATGTATAATGTTGAAATGCTGCAGGAACTTAAGAAAATGAATACACACACTGAAATATAATTATAGTTTCAGTGTGAGACCCAGAACGGCTAAAGAGCTTTTCTCATCAATCAGATACCCACAATAACACCTTTAGCAGTTCTTGACCCACAAATACCTCCAACCTGCAAACTCCTCCTCGGTATGTTAGAGAGCCTTTGGTTACTTACTTTTCAGATTGCTTATGCATCTTACTTGAGCCCTTTTCATTTGTCTTCCTCGCTCGGTTTTGTCCTTCTCATAAATGTGCATTTGTCACCAGAGTAACCAATCTTTTTTTTTTTTTAACTGGCCTTGGACTAACTGCTCCATGTTGACACTAACATTCACTGACAAACACTAGCATGAAGTCTGTTCTGTAAAAGGTGGAAAAGGCTGTTCTTTCAGTTGGGGCAGCGTTCGTTGTATTTGTGACAACTGTGTGAATGTGAGAAATTAAGAGATTTTTGAGGAATGCCTGTCAAATGAAAGCAGATTTTGCCTGCACGTTGTCTGAAGTGCCCTTCCTCTCCCTTGTACCCCTTTTATCCTGTGTGTGTTTGTGTCTGTGTGTGTGTGTGTGTAAATCTGTGTGCACGTCCCAGGTGCGGACACGAGACCTTGGCGGTTACTCGACTACTGGCGACTTTGTGGGTGCTGTTGTGGCAAACCTGCGCCACCGACCTATTCACTAAGATGCTTCATCGCACTCCCCACTGACCTTTCCTTAAATCTTAACATGAACTGGACGCATGTTAAGACTCCCCTCCCCTCTCACTGCCAATTGACTCCACCAGTTGCATCCTAGTGTACACGGTTTACACTGGTTTTGCTGAGAGACCCAGTAGAATCGACGGTGCCCAGTGCTGTCCTCCACTAAACAACACTTCCTCTCATAGATTTACATCATACATCAACAGTATATCATATTTACATCTCCCCTCACAGTCACCCTCCATCTGTTTGCATCTTTCTACTTTTTCAGTTTTTACTTGACTGATTCAGGTCATCATTTCACTCATTCTAGGAGACCTGGACCTAGACCTAGACCTAGTCCTAGTCCTAGTCCGTGTATTTTCAGCCATGCTACCTCTCTGCGGTCACACATTGTTAGAAACTGTCTGTAAAGCACCCAGACTGCCTTTATCAACAATTTACATCAGCTTACTCATAACTGAACCATTTAAAGACTGAATGCCACCGTAGCACGATGACGTCATGACCCACTAATACCGTAACACACCTGAATGCTCTTGATAAAACCCTGTTCTGCCATTGCAGTGCTGTAAACTCAACTACAACCTGAAATTGTCTCTGTGAGTTACTGTATGCTAAAGGAATGCAAAGTTCATGTTCATGCTTTGATTGTACAAACAAAAAACAGGTAACGTTTTAACATTAACTTATCAAGGAAACCAAAGATAAGAATTTTCAGGTATTTCTGCAATGACTGAAATAACTTTCTGGTGTTTTACCAAAATGTGCAAACATATAATAACTGTTAAGTTAAATAGCCACAGAAAATCTTTATTCACTGTGAGTGTAGCCGTGCGCAGCATCTACACAAGGTTAATCTGTGAATCGGTATAGTTTGTGTCTACTTTTTACTCTGGTGACAACAGATGAACCTGATAAAGTCATCAGTTTTTTATCAAAGCATCATTTCCAAGGATTTATATCGTACAACATGGTGCTCCTCATTTCACTGATGGTGTAAAGAGTCTAAAACACGACTCTATCTGTCATGCTTTTTGTAATACTGTGCCACACTTTAAGACACTCAATAGGTAGATATTGGTTAGCCATAAGTAATGAAAGATAAAGTGATCTATCAGTAACTGTGCTCTTGTTTTGAGCTTTGGAGTAACTCACATTTCTTTCAGGAGGATGTTAATCACCACCAGTGTGAACAGTTCCATTTCTTTTTTTTTTTTTGATCACAAATCCTTTATGGAGGTTTCATACTTGCATGTTAAATAATGTGTGATGTAATACTGAATAAATACCATTCTGTCTCCCCTTAATGGTCACTGTTGGTGTTACTGTGGTTGTTAATATTCAAAAGTGTACGTTAATACTATATCTGGTGTATAGATTAACCTTATATGACTGGTATCTATTCATTCTCAGCCTCAGGTAATGTTAAAATATAAGAAATAAGAGAACATAGCAACTGCTGCTCCATAAAAGTTCATACTTCACTGATCCCACTGTTTGTGTATTCTGTGAGTGCAGTTTCTAAAGGCTCTCTAACATGCCGGCCGAGATACTGTATGTGGACACGTGTTGCTGCAGCTGTGCATATAGTAACAAACTGTCCTTATGTTTGCAACAGGTGCGCACTGGAGACCTGGGGGGTTATGCCACAAGCGACGAGTTCACCCGGGCTGTCATTGCTAACCTGGGTGTCTAAGCACTGTGTTTGCAAATCCATCAGCTGCTCAGATGCGCACATATTTATTATTTTTTTTAAATTTACTTCCTGTTAAACCGACTGATTGTTCGCATTCAGTATATTCCAGCTACAGTTTACACACATTTTCCAGCTTTAACTCTGCAGGTGAAAATCTATGATATCTACAAACTCTGGTCAGCAGTTGGGAATGAAAACATCAACTGATGTCTAAGGCAAAAAAAAAAAAAGTGTTGGACATGCTAAGACTCATAATTAAAACATGCTTCCCTGCCTGCTGCTTCAGTGGCACACAGCAGCCATTCGTATTCTGTTCTGTGGCAGCATCCACTTATCATTAACAAGACATTAAGCTGCAGTCAAACATGATGTATGTACACTTTAATATTATTTATTAACTTCAGGTTTTAGCTTTATTGCTGCTTCATTTATGATGAGATATGAATAATAAATGAGATATGACATCTTGTGTGCGTAATCCTTGTGTGACTGCTAAAAGAGGAATGTAGTGTTTAGAGTTTTAAAGACCTGATCACCGACTCCTCACAGAGGGGGGAACTCAGGACCAAACCAAGGCCTCAGAGTCCACACATCTGCAAGTCTGGTGGACTGGAGAATATGTGACCCTAAAACCACGAAGAAGAATAAATGGAGGAAAAGACGCTGAACAATCCCCCACAGTGTTTGTTCTGGTCTCTTACTTTGGTGCACAGTGCTTACAGTCTGAGGCTACTTTCAATATGTTCAATCATTTGATATTCAGTTCATACAGAAGAGTACAAAACAGTCACAACTTTACTGGAAACCAATTCAAATAGCCTGTTTTGAATATTTGAGCTGATGTGGGTGAATTTTTGGTTTGTTTGCTCCAAAATGTCCCAGAAGACTAAAATAAAAAAAGAAAAGATTCAAATATGTTAAAAAGAACTAAATGTAGTTTTATACTTTTGCCTTAAGTCTGATCGAGGGTACAAATCAAAACAAGCGACAAAAGCAAATGAAATCGGATTCTCTCATTTCACCTGAACATTTTAAAAGGTTACACTTCTGGATTCACAGTCACACTCTGTACCTGTTTCTCTTAATCGTGAAAACGTTAATCGTGGATCTCAGTTTAAACTGATCACACTCTTATCGAGGCTACCTGTTTAAACAAAGGATTCTTTTTATTTCTATTATTATCATTATATTAATCGTAATAATCATTCATACATACATACTGTGACTTTATACTTCATCATGGACAACACATTAATTTACATCTATACAATATAAATGTGCCAGATTCATCAATAAAGCTCATTTCCATCTGCAGTTTATGTACAAAACAAACATCACATGGGCAAGTTTTATCATCATCATCATCATCATCATCATTATTATTATTATTATTATTATTATTATTATTATTATTGTTGTTGTTGTTGTTGTTAGTTGTAGTAGTATTGAGTTGATAAACAGAAAGGGTGACACTCGGTCGTGGCCCCTTCACGGACCCCTGTGCGGGCAGCCCTGATCCATGATCCATGATCCAGGCCGGGCCGGGCCCAGGTGGAGCGCAGCTCGGCCGGCAGGTGTCGCTGCGTGCCGGGGGGAGACAGAGCGGAGAAGAGACGGGGCCTGGCCTGGGAATTTGCTGCTCGCTTCCCATTCTTCCTATGCAGACAGACACACAACATGGCGGACTAGAATAGTCGGCCGACGCGCCCGGATACAGCGGACAAACCGTGGGATTTAACACCCAGGAAGGCCAGGAAAGTAGCCCCCGAAGGGACGGTACGCTAGTGCGGGTTCAGGGTGCCTTTTTTTGGGGGGGGTGCGGTCCTTGCCTGGATTTAGCGGCTAAACTGACTGCGAAGTGTTGGCTGTGCGTCCCGGATCGTGCTTCCCTCCTCTGCTATCTCCCAGGTCCCCCCACCCCGCTCACACTCTCGGTTCGTGGGGTGTGGAGACAGGGGCCGGGGTTGAAAAACGTGGAAGAGAAAGAGAGGATACATTCCTACTTGGCTTTTTTTTTTTTTTTTTTTTTTTCCTCCCCCCTTCTCTCTCCCTTCGGGTTTCCTCTGGGCGCTACAGGAGTTGTGGTGAGTTTTCTTGTTTTTGTTGCGCAAAGGCTGAATCCCACTTGTTACAATGTCGCCGCTGTAGCAGCATGTTTCCTCGCGCTGTAACATTGTGTCACCCGCAAAACAAGCACTTTGTCCCCCCCTCCTCACCCCCACGCTCACCCTCGCAGGGCCCATTACAGGATACCTGTGACACCGCGGAGTTTAAACCCGGGTTTATGCGGCGAGCGGGGCTCAGTTTAGTAGTTGAGAGGCTCTTTGTGACGCCTGGACATTTCAGAAGTAGCTCGGAGGCAGGGAGGGAAATTTCAGGCGAAGGGGGCTCTGAAGAAAAAAAGGGGGTTTGGAGATGAGTGCGGCAACATTTTTTTCTTTTTTTGTTGGAGGCTTGTTGCGCCCACACGGATGCTGGAACAAAGAGGGGGTCCAGGTCCGTCCTGCCTCACTGGAAAGTCCACTTTATTGATCAACGCTTTGTTATTACACGTTTTCAGAGAGGGTGGGGAGCTGGGTGGGTGGGTGGAGGTGCAGGAGGGGGGCTCCATGCGACCCACAACAGGAATTAGGTCGCCCTAACATCAACATGTAAGCTCTGTCACACCAACAGCGGCTGCTTTGTGTTTCTTCTCCTTCTTCTTCTTGCTCCCTGACATGGAGTCTCTGGAGTGTGCATTCCCCTTCACAACCTCTCCCAAAGTTTTTTTTTTTTTTTTTTTTTCATTTTGTAATGATTAATATTCTCCTCTCTCTCTCTCTCTCTCTGATTGTTGGGTGTAACCGAGTGTACCATTTAAATCTTGTGGGTGTTGCAGTTTTTAATTCATCACTTTGCCTCAGTTGGACTTTTAAGTTGTGTTTTCTCAGCTCATTAAATGGCTTGTTGGGCATGAGAGATGGTGACACTCCATCAAGAGTTTTGAATGCTTCAAAGTCAGAGAGCATCCGGGCTGAGGAGGCACGGCAGAGCCTCTTCCTGGAGTTTGACTCGCCTCACGTGGAGAGATTCGCAGAGCCGAAGCTCACACCCGCCATGCCTCCGGTGTTTGTGCCCGTCCACGGCACGCTCTCCACTCCACCGAGGTCAGCATGTCACGGCTATAGGAGCAGAGGTGTCGCTTTACTGTACGTGACCCGTCTGTCTGTGCACCAGCAGGCCGACTTTGACCTCTGACCCCGACACGTCCACCGCTTTCTCCAAATGCTGTTTGAACCATCTCTGGTCGTCAAGCAGCCTCATGAAAGTCAGACTATTTAAGAGGAAGGAAAGAAAGGTGGAGATGGGCAGAGCTGTTATCATCTGGCTCACTCCGTCCATAACTTCTCCAGCCTATTTTAAGAGAAAAGGAGTTATTTCTGTCTCGGGATCCTGAAAGGGCTTCAGCAGAGGAGCTTGAGTGATCCTCACACCACACTTTTCATGATTGGCCCAGTTTCCAGAAATAAGAATAAAGTGGAGCTTGAAATCGTCCTGACGGGACTCGGCGTGAAGTTTTGATGGGTGTGTCTTTGAAAATTACCTCCGAGTTGTGAAGTTTCACAATTTCTGGGCGCTGATGTGTTATAATGAGCTGCTTGTTTGGGTGGGGCCGGAGGTGTATTTTTGTTTCCACCTGTGGGCATACACGTTTTTACTGCGGAAGAGCTCTGTAATTCTGCCCCCAACGGGATAAACACAGCTGCATTTAGAGGATTATGAAGCATTATGGAGCCTGATTCCTGCCACATGTGATCTGTCATTCGGCCTTAATGACATTTATTCCCCAATACAGGAAATGAACTTGTGTGACGGTTAAACAATTCATAAGTCAAGTATGTCGCCTGGCAGGGTCGACTTCATGGAGAGTCATCCAGCTTGGTTCTGTCCCTCTGTAGATGTGGAGTAGTAATTATGTAATCCCTTCAAAATTATTGAGTAAATCTTTGTCTTGCATCCCCCTGATGTGGGATGATTGATGTTTCTGGTTCACTACGGCCGCGATGGATATGATGATAGTTTGTTTTCCTTTCAGGGGGCTTCAAAGACGAGGTGGGATTTTATATTTAAGAAGTGTTTCAGATGTGTGTGTGAGACGTGTTTTTTTTCTTTTCTTTGGTGATCTTGTGAGTTCAAGCGCGATCAAGGTCAGCCAGAATCTGCATGCTCCTTCCTTATTCCCACATTGGAGTTTATTTTAGCCGAGTGCTGTTTTGCAGTTGCCATGAGGTGGGATAATGGCGCTGAATGTTGGAGTCGTGGATGAAGGGGGGGGGTGAGTCTGGCCAAAGCAGTATATAAACACTATTACACATAAAAGATTACACTAGGCAGTGCCTAGAGCTGCATAAATTCTCTGATTGTTATACAGTATGTCTTGGCAGCGGAGATAGTTACGTTAATGTGGCCACCATTCACTGTTTAGTGGGCTTAGATTCCATATTTTCTCACTTTTGTTAAGGAAACGCAGAAATTATGAGCAAAATGAGGCATTCAATCACATTGTGTTATTGTCTTTTAGTCAGTTTTTCCTCCTAGAAGAAAAAAAACTTTTTTTTTTTTTTTTTTAAAACAATGCCTTCACACTCGAGGTCAGATTTAGTTGAGAGCCGTAGTTTTAAATATTTATATTTGCCCTCGGCATCGGCCTCTGAGCCACCAAGACCTCTCTTGGCCTGCTGTGAAAAAAATGTCCAAAGAACGTGTTGGCGAGTCTGAGTGGTCTTTGAATGCACCGCCTAGAGATGTCATGACACCGCTGTGAAGTTAAGTCTCAGATGCCTGTGCCTTCATCTCGGACGGGCTCCTTATCTGTCAGAGGAAGAGGAGGGGACGAGTGCAGCACGATGGTCACTTCAGATATGGGAACCTTCACTTTGGGTTCCTGTTGTTGCAGAACTAAAATGACCAAAGCGAAGGTATAAAGTGTGGGAGGGAGACAGTGCAGCGCCACCTGTCTGTTGTCCTGCTGCATGTGGGGCTGGACGTCATTTGAAGTGTTTAGATTGTACCAGTGGTGAACTGTAACAAAGTACATTTACTAATTTTAGAAACTGAGTATTTCCATTTGATACCACTTCATACTTCTACTCTCCTACCTTTCTTTTTATTCCACTACGTTATTTTTAAGGTATAAGATACTTGGTTACATTAGAAATTCAGATTTTATATGAAGACATCTGAAGAGGTTGTATAATATGAGGCATTCTGAATTTGAACTACCCCACAGTAGAAAAAACAGATGAAACCTTGATCAAGTAGAGCAAAGAGCAGCAATTTAGAGTAGCATTTAGTGGCATCTAGCAGTGAGACTGCAGGAAGCTGAAAACCCATCGCTTCACTGTTTTTCTTCTGTTCACTAATAAGAACGATCCTCCATTTATCACAACACAAAACGGTATCCCTCGTCTTTCTTCTTCTTCGTCCAACTGGTGCATTTTCACCACTAAATTCAAGTTGCCACTTAACCGTGGAAAAGCGAAAGGCCTCACTTTGTCCGTTCTGGGCTTTGTGGACTGTGTGAAATAGGACCTGCTCCATACGTTTGGATATAAAGGGCTCATCCTTTAACATCCAGTAACAAAAACACAATGACTGAAAACATAATTATGGAAACTTTATTCCAGTGTTTTCCAATCCTGGTCCTGTGAGCCCACTGCCCTGCATGGTTTAGGCGTTTCACTGCTCCAACACACCGGATTCAAATAAATGGATCTAAATCAGGCCTCTGCAGAGCTTGATGAAGAGCTGATTAGCAGGGCAGTGGGCCCACAGGACCAGGACTGGGAAAACACTGCTATAGATCCCCCTAAATCCTACACTCCAAACCTTTAATTAATAGGACTTTTACATGTAGTATTGCTACTATTATTTAAGTTAAGAACTCAGATACTTCCTCCCCAGCTGGATATTAGTGCCAATATGACACCTTATTGTCAAATTAAGTTTAGTCTAAGATTGTCAAGATTATAGTATTATATTCAGAATCTGATTACAGGATAAGTAGGCAACACTAAGAACCTGACCAGGAATTTGATGCCAACTTTCAGGGCTTGAAAGGTTTCTATACTCGGTGCTTCAGACAGTTAGTACCAAAACAAGTCCTGAGTCTTGATGCCCAGCCTTAGCGGCATGCTGGATGTAGAAATCAGAGTCGTGGTCTAAGTTTCAAAAGGCACGAACGATGATGATGAATCAGGTTTCGCTGTGGCCCTGTAGCTGGCCGTTTGGCCCCACACCACGCTTCAAGGTCACAGTGGCTTCTGTGGGGAGGCCATGCTTTGCGCCTCCACATCCTCTCTGCGTCCAATGTGGGAAAGCCGGAGAGGCCCCTGGCATGCACTGTGAGAAACCCCACAATGGAGCAGACACAGAGCAGAGCTGCACTGACTCACCACTTTCACCCATTCAAACAAGTGAGTTTTCTTGATCCTTCCAGCCTGGTGGAACCAAATCATCATTACGGGCTTAATAACAGACACAGCGGTCACTCTTGCCTGTATGATTAGCCAGAATAGTAATCCCATGCTTCTCTTCGTCTTTTCATCAACTCAACAGCTCATGAATGAAGCCAACAGGCGCACAAACCGCACCAGCAGGGAGTAGTATCCCTCAGAAAGGGAAGTCCAGAGGATTGTGGCTGTTGTATGTGGCACTGGGGACATATAATCTGTGGCCTGTTTCAGAGCTGGAGTCCTAGCGGCCCTGGGTTAGGCCTACTTCAGTCTCCCGTGAAGAGAGGCATTCACAGTATTCCTGTTGCCTCCAGATCCCCCCCCCCCTCCACCCCTCCCCTCTGCCCTCCCTCTCAAGACATAGAAACAGTATTAATATGGCATGAATGGAGACAGACAGACAAGCATTATCTAGTGCTGCAGCGACTAGAGATGCTGGATGCCTCGCAGAAAGCCAGAGGGAAATATTTCTCTGCATGAATGGTGAAGTCCCCTTGACCACCGCTGCTGGTGTCATGTCAGCGAGGGCCGTAGGGTTTGTGTCTGTTGGGTTTTCAGCTCGCTGACTCGCCTTGGGGTACCCTCTGTGAATTATTAATAGGAGTAGTTGATCTCTAAACACTAACACTAAACATAGAGGAGCCTGCAGTTTTGGTAGACGTGTAGTAGTTGAGTTTTGCCCCATTCGTCTCTGGGATTTAGTAAAGTGCAAATCAAACATATATTAAACTGAGGAAGTAGCTGCAACAAATTAAGGATGCTAGTATCAGACCCCGAGATATCCCTTTTTGTAAAATCTGTCTTCATTTTGAGCTGATCATTAATTCATGTCCGTGCAACGTGCTTATTACTTCACCTAGGGTCAAAGGACAAAAGCATCGGTGGAGTCCACAGCCTAGAGTAGGAGCTCTCCATATTAAATGACTGTGTTGCATTGATCTAGCGTCTCGGCCTTTGGTTGTCATGGAGATGTAATTGGACTTCCTTTATATTCTACCTATAAGTGTTCCTTTCACTGTGTGAATGAAATGGCATGGGAACAGCCCAGCCCTTTCACACTGTGTGATTGCGCTCCTATGAGGTCTGCAGTTGGCCACAGGCAGAGAAGCAACTGTCTTCATTAGCCGCTCAGGCTCGCTACACGCATGCACATCAAGCATCGGGCTCTGCACCGCGGTGCCGACTGTGAAACACAGAATAAGAAAGTTCAACACGTTGTCTTACTTGATATAATTTTCTATACTGAAATATTTGCGTACATATTTACCTCATGTATATCTAAACATATTTCTGAATGTATTCTTTGCATGGCCAGGTTTTCTTTATCCCAAGTTGACGTTACCTTGTTGACATGTTTGAATCTGATTACATTTGATCAAACTAAAGAAACAAAAATACGAAAACCATAAAAGCCCGATAAACATCTGTAGCAAAAATTAAAGTGAGACCATGCAACTTTTGAAAGAAGAAACGACACGTTCCTTCTCTCACAAATGAAACCTGAAATTCATAAGAAATAAAACACAGCCTTGGTCAGTTTAATACGCTCAGGTGTTTTGCTGCTGGTATGAGCGGTCACTTGTGGTGACTGTTAGCACACATCACATAGATATTGTTGTGCTGGTTAAACTGATGACTTCTCTCTACTTTTACATCACATTTCAGCATTTCCAGTTACTCCATAATTGTTACTAATTGCCACTGGGGATCAGCAAAAGCTGCACAATCTCAGTTTAAGACTAAGAATTCCTGTTTAATTTGAACCTCTCAGCCAATCACAAATGAGTATTTTCTTAGGCAGTGGTAAAGGATTACATTTACACTGTGTATATTGGCTAATATGGCCCTTTTCTGTCTAGCTGTTGCTGTTCCGGGCCGGGTATCACTTTAAAATGTTAACTTTCAACGTCCAAACAATGCATCCTTTTTTCATTAAAGGAAGTATGCAAATCCACTGAATGTAAGAAGGAAAAGAACTTTGTTGGGATAAATATATTGAAGTTCCCAGTGTAGATGAAATATCTGTTTAGAGAACAAGTTAACAATCCAACTTCAATATGAACTTTTGATAAGGTTTCACATCAGGCCCTGTTGTTATCCCAGTTTTATTCAAGCTAGTGCATTAGGCTGTGATGCTGCAAGTAAATGTATAACAACACCACGGAGAAAAGGGGGAACCGGTCACTTGTGATTTCCATCAAAAAGGAAGCAACTGTCCTGTCACATTTTTCTGTTGAGTGTTTCTTATTCCCTCCAGTCAAACTATTGATTTTTGTTGCTTGTTGCTTGTCATAGTCTTAAGAAAACTGTGGCAGTTTTGCACTTCGCCCTAGGGCATCTCATCCCAACGGTGACTGTGGTAAATGGCTTTCTCTGTGTGCTCTGCTTTGTCTGAGAAATATTCACATGGTTGCACAACACAAGCCCAACGTCAGGAGAGCATCAGCTGCATGACTACCTTTTAGTTCAGTCATTCACTAATAGATGGGCACGTACATGTTTCCTCTGCAGGGAATAGCGTGATGAAACTGTTGGAAAGATATTTTCTCTCCTATTTTTTGTACATTTGGCTGTGCCACTACGGCTGGATTGAAAGGAAATGGTAAAGATGAAAAGCACTTTATCAATTAAATCTGTTTATGAAACATGAGCTGGAATCGATAAAAGTAGGTCATGAGCCATTTCTTTGTGCTTTTGCGAGGAAGGATGTCTCTGTCTGGTAAGAAAGGTGTTGCATTAGGATACTGCTCAGCAATTTGTTGGAACATAATTAGATACTGATCGGGACACCAAACAAGAGCGATTTACTGGAAATGGTAATGTCGTGTATAATGATAGAATTCCACATAAAACCAAATAATGAGGCACTAATAGTGTCTTTGCCGCTTCTCCTTCATCCTCTGTCATCTGAATGGGGAATTTCGCCGACCCATCACACACAGTATCCTTTTAATAGAGAGCACCGATAGCACAAAACCTAAAAGTGGCACGAATAGAAGCACTTGCCCAGTACCTCTTAAATTAATGATGTCCTCTCCACCAACACATAAGTCTGAATTGCATGCATTCACACACACACACACACACACACTGCAAGACGACTGCTTCTCAGGAGGCCAAAACACATTAAGATGCATCTCTAGGGAGTTGTACTCCTGGGTCCACAGTCTCTAGATAAAAACCTCTCGGGTTCTTGTAGCATCCGTGAGTTGAAGGTTAGCAACAGGACCAGCTTATATCACTTACAGCAACACAGTGACACATCATCAGGCCTCCCTGGACGACACGCACAAAACAGTGAGTCATGCCTCATCAGGAGAAGGTTACAAAAGGAAAAGCCTGTTGATGTGAACACACCCGTTGGAAACATCAGTCTGTCACATCGAGTTTAACTTAATACACACTGAGGCAGATGCTGTTTAACCCTAATTCAGTCAAAATAGTACTAATCACAGAGCTTGTCCGCTGTAGCTGAGTCACTCCTTTTTAATGAGGGCTGAAGGGGAGGATAGTAGAGGTAGGGGTTTAGAGTTGTAATGTGGTTTACGTGCTAGCAAGGGATTTGTTTTATGTCTATATGAGCAGACGGCAGAGGAAGGAAACAGCATGAACCCCAGAGACACAGTGCAACTACAGGGCATGCTGCTTTTTGCCCTCGCCTGTCACTCGATGGCAGAATTTAAATGTCTGATGTTATTTGATTTTAAAATACCATTTTGCCTGATATCAAAGTGCCTGCGTCTCGTTAGGAGACTGTGAAAACTGCCACAGGTGTGTAAAGGGTCTTCTTCTGTCTCTGGGTCCATTTCGGCATAACAGTGACAGAAAATTTGATTTTGTTCATGATTACTAGGCTGATTGTCTTAAGAGGAAAATGTCAAAATTCTCTATTTCCAGCTCCTAAAATATGAAGAGTTGCAGTTTTAATTTGTCACCTTCGACTAGTTATCTGTAGGTCAGAGAAAACAAGACATTTCTAAGAACTGCATTGGCCTTTTGACATTTCATTGACTGGATGGTTCATCACTTATTTTAGAAAATGGTCATATTAATCAATAATGAGGTCGCAGCCTTGACAGAGCTCATGCCATGTTGCCGTGATGTTGTCGGTTCAATTCAGCGAACTTTGTTGCATCTCTTCCACGTCTCCTGTCTGCTCTTCGCTGTGAAAGGCAAAACATGCCCCCAAAAATAATCTTAAGATTATTAGTTGCAGCCCTAGAGGCAATCAAATTCAGTCAGCTGGAAGGTAAACAGAGACACTTATGATGGAAGACTCCTCTTTCTAAACATCCTGCCTTCATTTCTCTTTAACAACTGAGCCAAACGATGATGCCGTCTGTGTGACCCAAAGGGGACTTTGTAGCAATGAAATTCTGATACATGGACTTATATCTTTTTAAGGTTTTTGTTGACTTTCTCTATCGTTTTTTTTGTGAAGGCGTGAATCGTTTTTTGGAAGCAGGCGTTTGCTGGCTAAATGGATGCATCGATGGGTGACAGAGAGAGAGGGGTAGCAGCAATTGGATTTGTAGGTTAATAGCATCCTCATTGACAACATAACTCACTCATCATGCCCCATTTCAGGCCGCAGTCAGAGCCAAACAGCACTGTGCTGAAACCAGAATGCAAGCACTGCAATGAATGAGCTCAGTTCAAAACAGCAGAGGATTGGCAACTGGCACTATTAAAGCTTTTAGCGCCCAATTTATCCTCTGCCCACTGATGCAATAATCCCTGATGTAAAGCATCAGTTTGTGTGTGGCAGAGCTACAGCGTTTGGCACGGCACAGGGCTGAAGTATGTCTGTAAGCAAAGGCAGACGGACTGGATTATTCCAGGGTCAGGACCATGGGATTAGGTCCGGGGATTATCACAGCTCAGTCAGGGAGACAACAGCCTTGTTGACCGCTGGGATTATACAAAAGACTGAGAGCCAGCCAGGCCGACCACCCAGCCTCCGTTTCTCCTTTCTCCGAGTTTGCCTGTCCTCTGGCCTCCACCCGCTCATCCCCATATCAGTGGGGGAAGAGTCCCAAGTGCTGATTCAACAACACTGCAGGAATTTAAATGTGACACTAATTCAGTTTTGGTCATGCTCCAGGTGATGCATGTGTCTGGTATGACACATTTTTAAGTGAAACTCTGCTGCAAAAAGAGAAACACATGAAAAGCCGCATATGGTTGAATCCAGTGTAAAGATGGTAACTTTTTTGTTTTATCCCAATAATATCAATTTAGATCTAATTTCCGCGGAATCTGAATTTAATTTCTCCAAGATCAGCGTGCCATCTTTACACCCGTGTCTCTGAATAGATCATATATTTTCTGTAGTGTGTCTCAAAATGTTGCCCTACATTTATTCATCCTGATACTAATCTTGCAAAAATGTTTTACATGAAGCGAATTTTTAATAAATCGTTTCTACATCTTCTGGGCTGTTTAAGCACAAGAAAGCAATGTGTTTTTGATGAGTCGCCCTGAATGTCCTCTGTTTGCCTTCTAGGACCACGCTGTGCGAATGAGTGATTGATGCTAACTTCGCTTCTTCAGGTAACTTCATTTAACGCACACGAGCTGACAATACGCAAGGATTTCATTTTCGTTTTGGATTCAAGAGCTTTACACTCCAAAAATGAACATGTGGGATTAGGATAGAAGGTTTAAAAAGATATTGTGGATTATACGACACATAAACCCCAAATCTCTTGATCTTGATAAAAAATACTTTGATTTTATTATTGATTCGGAGATTAGAGGTTGTTTTTGACTAATCCCCTCTTATTCCTTTTGTTGTGCATCCTCCATGCAGGGCAGAATGGGTGTGTGTCCCCTGCTCCTGCTGCTCGGTCTCGCCCTCAGGGCCTCAGCCCAGGATCATGTCCCCATCACAAGTATGAATCATGTCCACTTGTCTTATATTCCTTCACATACTCGCCCTCTTAAGTTCAAAGTCTCACAGCGACGAATGGCACAATCCTTTACTGTCTTCTTCTCCTTCCCAGGTCCTCCAAATATCACTGCCAAACCCACAGACCCCCCAGTCGCACCCTCCCTCAACTTTACAGTCGCACGCACGCAAGACCCCACAGGCCCACCCACAACGCTCGCCCCCGCAGTCATCCCAGAGACGATAATAACAACTGCAACAACAACAACAGCCACCACCACCACCACCACCACAAGCCCAGCTGGTGAGGAGGACGTACAGCCGGCGGGTCCCAATGCCACCGTGCGGCTGATACCAGTCCCGGCTCCCCCGCCTCCAGCTCCAACTGATGCCCCTCAGGCACCACCGAGCACCGAGCCTCCTCCCACCCCGGCGGGAGGAGGCAACGTGACCTCAGACTTGGTTCCAGACACACCAACTCCGGAGACTTATAGTGATGAGGATTTATTCACTGAGGAGATGGAGACCATCACAGATCCAGGGATGGAGTTCACCTCGGACACCACCCCGCACGGTGAGTGCTGCGGCATTCTCGGGGCCCTGCATCTGTTTCATCTCTCTGAACTCCCACAGAGGGAACGTCCACCCTGAGTCACCTGTTCTTTGCACACAGAGCACAGAAATGTGTCTAAACTTGTATTATAGTCATGTAGCATCTTTCTACCAACATTTAGGGAGAAATCGTAGGCACTTAACATGCTTCCCCAAACAGTAGCCTCAGTGAAGAAAGCCATGAAGCAATGACACATGTTGAGCTGTGATTAGAGTGACTCATTTGATCTTGAATGGAAAAACACCCACTTCCTGTGGCGCGGGTTATGCCATCACTCTGTCTGTCTGTGCATAAAGTTGACAGCTGAATGTAAGAAGTTACGACTCACCCATTCTCCTCACTTGTTCAGAGTTGTTCGGAGAATCGTGGGAAAGCTCTAATGCGCTGTTCAGGCCCCCGTCTGTTGTACCCACATATTTGCAGATCGTGTTGTGATGGGATTTTTCTTTGTTGCTCACATTAAATGTGGCAAAACTGCAATTGCTGCTAAACAGGAAAAGAAAATAGACTTGGTGACTGTTGTGGCCGTTTAGCACTTTGCTTCAGGTTCATACTTTTACACCTGATCCATGTTGTTGTTGTCACCGGCAGATACAGCTGTGTCAGAGAGGTGTTTGCTCCTTTTTAATGTGTTCTTTCTGAAATTGGTTTTAGGTCCTGAATGAATTTGCGTCACATTTTGGGTGCATTCAGGGCCGTATTTAGAAACGCCACTCGCCATCTGATCATCCAAGACACTTTGTAGTGCCACGTGTGAACATGGCCTAACTAAAGTAGACGTAGACAAAAGGGAGTTCAGAAGCGGTAAGAAAACAAAGCTTTGTTAGAAAAACTCCCGACGTGCATAAACATCACAGATTGATGGTATAATGTAGAGCCACGTAAGCGTGTCGGGGTGTTTTTTGTTGTTGTCGTCCATCTAGCTGTGTGTTATTCATGCAGGCTGGCAAAGCAGTGGCAAAAGCTAGAAAGAGCAGGCAAGTGAGCTTTCTGGTCAAGAGTCGACCTTTAATATTTTAGATAGTTGAACATTTTTTTGCTTTTAGACTCCATTGTGGCAGTGCTGGAAATATCCTGACGTGACATACCTGCATTTGACCAGTCATCCACAAGAATCGAAGAACGACCCAACTAGACGACCCAGACGCTGCCAAAAGCTGTTATTTTAATCTGAAAACAAACAGTGTGCAGGGAGATTTTCTATATTTCTTATGATGCTTTCGACCCTCTCAGGTTTAGCTTTAACATTGACTTCAGACCTTTTAAACCTAAAGAGAATACTTGAAATTTCCGGTCTTCAACCTTTTTTTTTTTTTTTTTTTTTTGCTCTGTCTGTGTGCTGGCTGTATCCGTATAAGTGAAACATGACTCCCTTCACCCTTTTCTTTTACATTAATTATTCATATTACATGTTTCCTATAGAAATACACACAATTGCTATCAAATATCACTGATTGATTTGGAAAGATGTTTTTTATAAAATAACATTGTGCAGCAAGTAAAAAAAAAAGTTGGTACTAAAACACACAGAGTGTATTTGAGGACTTAAAGAGGAAGCTGGAGAAGATAAGCATGTTACACTCCTGGTCAACGTAAACACAACAGATGTGCATGGTATGTCTATTATATAACTAATCACTTTGGGTTGGTAAGTGTTATGTAATTGTTCTATTGTCTCCCCCCTGGCCGTCTGTGAGCCTTGTGTGGAGAGCTGCGAGCAGTTCTAGATGGCATTAGATCCGTCAAGGCTGTGTCAATTCCACATGATACCCACAGCCTGTTGTGCTCCTGCTCTGTTCAATGTGTGCATTGTCCGAGGGAGAACACTGAAAAGTCCTGGGAATTGTGCGTGAAAATGCAACATAACTGGGCGGCGGTCCAAGCTACTTCCCCTAGAAAGTGCATATGGAGCATGAAGTCAAATGATGCATTCTTTGGAACATATTTTGTCCGTAACGTTAAGAGCTTTCTTGAATTTTGAGTCTGTCCGTGGAACTGCTGATTTAGTTTTTGCATTGTCACCACCCTGTGCAGTTTTCTAGAAAAATCACTTCTTTTGTTGTGGCCTAATGTGTCTTACTGACCAGTCATCAGCACACAAACGGCAGCCAGTTTTTTTTGTACGCCAAACTCCTGTTGTTGTTCAGGCAAATCTCATGTCTTTTGTGTTAACTGTGGCAGCGAAAGGTCACCAGGAAGACCATAGGATTGCCTTATTCCAGTAACTCATGCACACTGTGGAAACATAGGAATTGGTCAGCTATTGTAATCTACAGGAGGCATCACAGAGAATAGATAACTTGGTCCGTGTAATATCTGATTTGTAACGTTACGCCTATGTGACCACAGTCAGTAGCATCACAGTGGGCCCACGAGCCGTCTGGCATATGACCTGTAGAAAATGCCGCACATTTACACTTTAAATAGTTCAAATAGACTTTACAGCAAATGTTTCAGCATTTTATACCATCACCCTGTGTTTGCTGCCATCTTATATACATGTTGTATAACCAGCCATAGAAGCCAAGGGTCGACCCTCTCAGTTAAACTGTTATTTATCTGCTCACTCCAGAGGACACCCTGTTGCACTCTCTCCACATGTCCATTTTTTCCCCTCTCTCTTCTGGAAAGCCAATGAAATATTAACATGGACAACCATTATGGAAAGCAAAGATGCAGCCTAGTGTTGAAAGAGGTGGAGGTCACTTTACGACCTTGGCATATGCGTGTTTGTTTGTTTGTTTTTGAGCCCACGTTTGAACATGTTAAGCTGAAAGTCGTCAGGATGTAAATGTGCATTTTTGGGACTTTAAACAGCCACAGCACATCTGTTATTATATTCATTCAATTGTGGCATAAACCATAAGTTATTAATTGATAAGCTGATCAACCTAATAGCAGTATGCATATTTCGATCGCGTATTTGCACATTAGATAAAAGGCTGCAGTTGCTTAGCTTAGCTTAGCATAAAGACTGAAAATAGGGAAACGGCTAGCCTGAACAAACAAACAAAATCCGCCCAACAGGACGTCCAGAAGCCCCCTAATGAACAAGTTATATCATGTTCTGGTTTTCTTACTGGACTGTTTCTTGGCTGTCAGGGAGTTTGGTTTTATTGCACAGATTAAACAAACAGTACATGTAATATTTTGATAAAATCTCTTTCATTTTTTGTTTACATTGTATAGTTTTCCCATAAAATAAGTCATATTGGTAAGCTAACAAAACATATAGTTAACATATAACACCCCAAGCTTATGTGTAATGATGTAATTTGAGAATAGTTTGGTAATGGAAAAGGAATTTGGCATCAGTCTCAAACCAAAACACTGACAGACATCCTTTTTTTTTTTTTCTTCAATTTTCATTTATTTGTTTAAATCTGTGATACAAATCATTTATTCTCTCTTTTCTCTCCTGTCTCTCATGTAGACAACGACCAGTCGGATGAAATGCCAATCATAGCTGTCATGGTGGCCCTGTCCTCCCTGCTGGTCATCATCTTCATCATCATCATCCTCTACATGCTCAGGTTGGTGAAGTGCTGTCGATGTAACACACTAGCAAGAGAGAGAGAGAGCGAGAGAGAGACCTGTGGTGAAGGCCTAAGGTGCTCCCGTTGCCATGGAAATGTCTGATTGGCATTCAGCTATGACACTAAAGCAATGTGTGTTTTTATTTTAGTGTGTTTATTTGTGTGTGTCTGTGTGAGAGAGAGGCAGTGTGTGTATCTCTGAGTATTGATATGCACTTTGATGTGTGTTGATTGACAGGTTTAAAAAGTACAAGCAGGCGGGAAGCCACTCAAACTCCTTCAGACTGACCAATGGTAGATCAGATGATACAGGTAAAGCACCCACACATCCATTAGTGTGTGTGTGTGTGTGTGTGTGTGTGTGTGTGTGTGTGTGTGTGTGTGTGCAGGGGTGCGGGTTTGTTTGTGACTGCATTCTCTCCAAGCACTCATTTATTTGTTTTGGGTCGTATCAGCAAATATGTACAGCAGGCATGACCAAACTTGTTACTGAGTTATTTCTGATAAGGTCTGATTGATCTCTCTTCCCTAACCGATAACACTTCACTGGCTGACTGTTGGCAGAGGGCTTTTGTTCACTGTGATTACCTAACCAACAGGGCTGCAGTCAGCTCCATCACACAGTACGCCACAGTATGTTGAGTCACGGCGCCCCCTGGTGGGCATCCGAAGAGAAGACACCCATTGATGAAGTCTGTGTTACTTGACAGCTCAGCTCTCGTTTTCTTACCCCCTTTCTCTGATGTCTTTATCTCCACCTGTCTCACCCCTCCTGTTCCTTCCCTCCTCTCCTCACTCCTGCCTCCTCCCTTCCTGCCCGCCGACACAGAACTCCAGAGCGTCCCGCTATTGGCCCGATCACCCAGCACAAACAGGAAGTACCCGCCTCTTTCCATCGACAAGCTGGAGGAAGAAATGAACCGTCGCATGGCTGATGACAACAAGCTCTTCAGGGAGGAGTTTAATGTATGGCCCACTGGAGCGCACACACTCTGATAACATACTGAGCCTGATATTACCTGTAACCCACCTTTTACCCTAAATTAGTGTCTCTTCCAGATCATTATTTGAAATAATTGCCCAAAACAAATGAATAAGCAGGTGAAATAGATGGATAAATGTTTTAACGTCATATTGCTGCAGCACATTCACACGATTTGGACATTCGGAGTGATTGGTTGTAGACCGACAGAAAGATGAAGCCAACAGTAAATGATGTGCAGGGTCACACAGAGAGGTTTGAAGTTGTTTCATCGCATCGTTGTGCTCTTCCTCTCTGTTATCTGCATGATTTTTCTTCTTTCCGTGTGTTTAGGCTCTGCCAGTCTGCCCCATCCAGGCATCATGTGACGCTGCCTCCAAGGAGGAGAATAAAGAAAAGAACCGATATGTCAACATCCTGCCATGTGAGTGACAACAGAGCCCGCACACTGTCACGCTGACTGACAATAACAAGAAGTCACTGCTGCTTTATCTGCTATTTCAAGCTTTTAGAAACAATTATCAGCACACTCATGGTGACAGCTTACGGTCAAAGGCGGCGTACAGAGTGATTTATGGAGTATTTAACTTAAGTGGTCAGAATGGAAAGATTGTGAATTTAAAATTCCCTCTGTCACTGTGCTCTTCTTTCGCCTCATTTGCCTTTTCTCTGCGTGTCTCCTGCTCTCCTTAGATGATCACTCCAGGGTCCATCTCTCATCTCTGGAGGGAGTCCCTGACTCTGACTTTATCAACGCCTCCTTTATAAATGTTTGTATAAGTGCAGCATTTTGTCCACAAAACAGTTCAGCTCTAAATATGACAAGCGTAATTTGTCTCATCTGAACATCTCTTCTTCACTTCCTCCTTTTGCAGGGTTACCAAGAGAAGAATAAGTTTATTGCAGCTCAAGGTAAAGTTTGTTTCTGCACTGCGAGAAGAGAAACAGCGCTGTAGTTTAAGAAACAAACTTCCTGATTATCAGCTTATTACTTGTCCTACTTACTGAGTTTCTGCGTCTGACTTGGTCTCTCAGGGCCGAAGGAGGAAACGGTAAACGACTTCTGGCGGATGATCTGGGAGCAGAACACAGCCACCATCGTCATGGTGACCAATCTGAAGGAGAGGAAAGAGGTAGAGGAGAGCCGGAGCAGGAGGGAGGATGATGATGATGATGATGCATGTGTAGATGGCTTCATTTATGATATTCATGATATAAATCGCAGTATATCATATAACAGCTTTAAAAGACACGTGTGCATTTTGTACAGAATATACAAACACAGTTGAGATGTAAAAGACTGTATAGAGCCTGTTTTAGAAAGCTCAAACATCCTGGCTTTGTGTTTCACACGTCTTTGTTTGAATAGTTAATGTTTTATCTGTGAAGTTAGTTAAACAGTGCACTTTTTAAACCCACGTTCGAATCCTCACGTGAGGGGAAGAGCCATGCACGACTAGTCTTCAGATGTTGACTTTGCCTTAATCTCTTTTTGGTTTTGCTCTACACTCGTTAGTTGGGTTATGGTCAGTTTGATTGTCAGCTTTTTCCCCCCTCTGACTGAAATAGATTGAGGCCTTGTGTCCACAGCTTGTTGTTAAATCCCTCTCTGTGTTTCAGTGTAAGTGTGCCCAGTACTGGCCGGACCAGGGCTGTTGGACATACGGGAACATTCGCGTGTCTGTTGAAGACACAATGGTTCTGGTTGACTACACCATCCGCAAGTTCTGCATCCAACAGGTAACATGTTATTAGTGTGTGTACCAGGATGTCATCGTTTAGTCCAATGTTTACCCTTCATCTTCTATGGAAGTGTTAGTTTATTGTGTAGCTACTGGAGCACACACTGCAGGTGCAAAAGTGATTAAAAATAGTTGAAATGAATTAAATAATTGAAGCTTGGATTTGCTGTCACGATAGTTCAGAGACATAGCTGTTCACATTTATTGTGTCTTGGTCTGTGACCTGGTTTGTTTGTGTTTCAGGTGGGAGATGTGTCTGGGAAGAAGCCTCAGAGGCTCGTCACCCAGTTCCACTTCACCAGCTGGCCAGACTTCGGGGTGCCCTTCACCCCTATCGGCATGCTCAAGTTCCTCAAGAAAGTCAAGAATTACAACCCACAGTATGCCGGGGCCATTGTGGTCCATTGTAGGTAAGTGGATCAAAGGTTACCCAGAAAACCCACTGGGCACGTCTGCGCCACGTTCCAACTACGGCGCGGTTTTGCTTCGTCCTCAGCACGCCGTAAAAAAACCCACTGGGAGCGTTTCAGATGTGGATTGCTCAGATTTTGTTGATTTGGTCATTGTCCCGTGGTTTTTGTGGCTCTAACTTGAACAAATAGGCTACATTTCTTACTTTGTGTGGTTTAAGTGTGTTTCTTGTATGTATTTACACCTTGGTTGTGCTTTAACCGACAGTCAGCAGGTGAAAGTGAAAGTGTTTTTCCACATCCAAGACAAACTTCTTATCATCCACGGTGTTAAAAAAAAAAAGGTCTTACCGGTTAACGTCTGGCCTGGTGCCACCAATTCTAAAATATTATTCATGTGGTGGTAGAATATACAATTGAAAGTCTCCACAGGGGTTTTTATTTTGAAAACTGACCAGAATCTCTTCCCATTTGTTGCCTGACTTCCTGTCCTGCTCATCTGCTCTGTGCTGCTTGATGCGGTCGGGCCGCTGTTTCTGTTGAAAGTAGACCCGGTGTGAATCTTTAGCAGAGCCGAGACACTTCTGGTGGGTTTTAAAGTATCGACCAGAGTAGATGTGATCAGCTCTGGCAGCCAGACTGTGACACAGACGCCTCCCGGTGGATTTTAGCCTTTTGGCTCTTACTTTTGCAAATCTTGTCATGTTTTTCTATGTTTATGCCTCAAGCAACTCACAGCATGTCATACTTCTTTCTGTCAGTGCGGGCGTGGGGAGGACAGGTACCTTTATTGTGATCGATGCCATGTTGGACATGATGATCGCTGAGAGGAAGGTGGACGTGTTTGGCTTCGTCACCAGGATCAGAGCCCAGCGCTGTCAGATGGTCCAGACTGATGTAAGTCCAGAGTCGGCACACTACTGCAAATACATCACAAGTTCTATTTGCATGAATTCATTCTCAGCCTTGGTGAAGTGTTTTCAGTAAAATGATTTTTTTTTTAACCTCCTCTTGTCCTTTACCTTCTTCACGCTCTCTGTGTCACAGATGCAGTATGTGTTCATCTTCCAAGCGTTGTTAGAGCACTACCTGTACGGAGACACAGAGCTGGAGGTGACCTCTCTGGAGTCCCACCTGGCCAAACTCTACTCCCCCTCACCTGGAGCGGGCTGCAGTGGTCTGGAGGCTGAATTCAAGGTCTGTTTGTGTGTTGTAGACAGTTATTCTCACACCTCTGCATCTAAACAGACCGGTATATCGACTTCCTCAGTTTCCACAAATATTACCAAAACGCTGAGAAATGACAGCCACGATCTGTCTCTGTTCTTATGCTGTTGTGTATTTCTTTATTATTATTATTACAGAATGTCTATTTGCATACAAGTGCAAATAGCCAGACTGCCCCTATTCAGCTGTTAGTGTGAGTGTGGTGGCTGAATGGTTACAGGACTTTCACCTAAGAAATGGGGTTCAAATTTTCTGTGAGACCAACAGCAAATTACAGTAATTCATTTGTAGACTTTGTTGACTTATATATTTAAGTTTTCTTTTATTATTATTAACTTTCAGTCCTACTTTGGTTTGGTTTAGGCACCAAAACTACTTGTACATTGTACATTAAACACAAAATATGCGCGTTTCAACATACAGCCACATGCAAATAGCTTCTGCCTTATTATTATTAGTCGTAGTATTGTCTTTTTTTTTCTTACTATTTTGGGTAGAGTAAGAGTAATGCTTTAAGTATTAAGGGGAGGCACACATATTCCAACCACACAAGTCCCAAGTATTAAATTGTGCTCTCATCATTTCTAGAAACTGACGTCCATCAAGATCCAGAACGACAAGATGAGAACAGGCAACCTGCCCGCCAACATGAAGAAGAACAGAGTGCTGCAGATCATTCCATGTGAGTGAGAGGCAGCTATAGGTGTGAGCTGTGGGTTTGTACAGTATCGCTGTGCCCACACACAGTAGGAAAAAAAACATCCGGTAGTCCCGGTATCAGATCTCAAAGCTTCTCTTCGTTCAAGGTTAATGTTTCTCGTTGTTCCTGACAGACGAGTTCAACAGAGTGATCATTCCAGTCAAGCGGGGAGAGGAGAACACCGACTACGTCAACGCCTCTTTCATTGATGTGAGTGTAAAAGCACCTGGATAAGAGTGGTTCATTTCATTTTCTTAACGCAAGCGATCGATCAAGTGTTTGAGCACAAGGACCACCAGCATTGTAGCGCCCCCTACAGGCGCTGCAGCAGTCTGCCAGACTGTCATATGTGATATGATAGCATCTCTGTAAGGGGGTATGCAGTGACTTAACTCTAAAAACTGCCTTGCAGAGCACCATTTACTGTCACTTGTTCTTATAATCAATCAAGAAACCACAGTGTTATTTTGATGTATCGTCGATTTACAAATTTACCTGGAGAGATCTATTCTGTGTCCTGAGTGTTAAGAAGTCTCCTCCAGAGAGTAAACAATATGTCGAGATAGCTACAGTATGTGAAGTCTATCTACCTCCGTGTGCACGTTGATCTTAAGGTAATAATGTATAATACAGCAACTGCAGTCTGGCTGACCATGGTGGCGTCACAGGGGTAAATGTTCAGGAATCTTGTGTTTTATTTTAGTGCCTACTAGACTTCAGAAAACATGAAAAAAAACACATATTCAGGAAAAGTCGTGTAGTTTTTATTCATTGAAATATATTTAAAGTTATTTGCATTTTAAAAATGAATGTGGCCCGTCAGACCATCTTCGTTGTGCTAGCGTGGCGTCTTCCTCCGTCCCTCCCACTGTTTATTTTTGATTCTTGACTCATGCCTCTTTTTCCCTCCGGGAATCACTTCCTGTCATCTCTTATGTCTCGCCACAGGGCTACCGTCAGAAGGACTCGTACATGGCGAGCCAGGGCCCCCTGCAGCACACCATAGAGGACTTCTGGAGGATGATCTGGGAGTGGAGAAGCTGCTCCATAGTCATGCTCACTGAGCTAGAGGAGAGAGGGCAGGTGTGTGTGTGTGTGTGTGTGTACAGATACTAGTATTAGATATCAGGTCAATAACTGACTAAAATAGAATATTGATATTAGCTAATTTACTCAGTGCTAACCTGATGCCACCAGTGTTGTATAACATGGTCATAATCTGAGCTAATCTTTATCTTAAGTCATTTTCCAACATATCTTCATGGTCAATAAAATGTGATACAGATTATTAGTAGACATGTCCTTGTAGTTTTGTCCAGGTAGTTTCATGCTACAGCAAAGAGTAAAATTAGAAGTTGTGGGGAATTGTTGAAGCTGAACAGTCCCAGAGAATCTTTCATGGACAGACCTGGAAGTTTCAAATCCAGTTATTTCCAGCAAACATGATGGATTTAGTGTCGGCTTCCTTTTTTGCTGATGTAATTAATCATTAATGCAATTGGAATTTCTTTCCATCTTAAACAGTCTTTTACTATTCAAGCATCTTTAGATTTGAGACTAGAGACCAGAGAAACTAGAAAATCTAGAGATTTAGGTGACATTTCCTTGAAATTTTCAGCGTCTTAGCATGTTGTCAAGTGTGGTAATTTGACCATATCCTGTATGGGCTCTGCAGGAAAAGTGTGCTCAGTATTGGCCCAGTGATGGAGTGGTGGTCTATGGGGACATCTCCATCGAGTTGAAAAGGGAGGAGGAGAGTGAGAGCTACACAGTGCGTGACCTCCTGGTCACCAACAACAGGGTGAGAAAGGACGCAATGAAACAAGCCAAAGCTCCAAATACAAACAACAGATGACGAATATATTATCACTTTAATATTGTGATTTTGAAGCACCGATTAGATAAAACTGATTATGTACCAACAACAATCTTTTGCCTTTGAGATACCGTATGTCATAATCTCCTCTTTTTGCCCTCCTCCACCTCTCCAGGAGAACAAAGCTCGAGCAGTGCGTCAGTTCCATTTCCACGGCTGGCCAGAAGTGGGCATCCCCACTGATGGTAAAGGAATGATCAACATAATTGCTGCGGTGCAGAAACAGCAGCAGCAGTCTGGCAACCACCCCATCACGGTGCACTGCAGGTAACACAGACACACACTTGTTCACTCAGTATGTCGGCGTTTCAACGTGTGTGTATTGGTGTAAGAAAAAAATGGGAAACAAAACACGTGACAACAAGATAATTATATTGATTGTTTGCGTTACTGTTGCACATGGAACTGCTTTTGGCAATCGAGTGTGTGTCTGGGAAACTGTTGCAGCTATTAAAACACAGGAAAAAACAGCTCAGAAGAATTGTTCTCTTCTTCCTTGTGACATTTTAACTGCCTGCAGAAATGTTGCTTTGCTCGGTCTCTTCACACGTGCGCTCAAAACAAAGCCTTGTGTGTATGTTACAGTGTGTATAGTAAGGTTTACGTGTGTGTGTGTGTGTGTGTGTGTGTGTGTGTGTGTGTGTGTGTGTGTGTACACAGTGCTGGTGCTGGCCGGACGGGGACTTTCTGTGCGTTGAGTACAGTCCTGGAGAGGGTGAAGGCAGAGGGCATCCTGGATGTCTTCCAGACAGTCAAGAGCCTCAGACTGCAGAGACCCCACATGGTGCAGACACTGGTGAGGGGCCCTTTGAACCGTCATAGAAAGTTACTTTTTATTATTCCCACATGCTTTCCTCACATCCTTTTTAACCCTTTATGGGGCACTCAATGAAATACTTAGTAGTTAATAGTACTGGTGGTCATTACAAGACGTTTTTGTTATGGTGAAAATCAAGGTCAATGAAGTTACCATATATGGTTTCTTGCCGGTCTGTCATTTAGCCTGATTGTCACTGATTGGCTTGGAGTTCTACTGCCTCATGGTGAGGCAAGGGGTGGGCATTTTGAACTCCCACTTAAGTTACCAAATAAGGACCATTGCCCAATAAAGGGTTAAAAAAATGCTCATGTTGCTCTTTTTTCTCCCCTAATAAGCAACAGATTGAATTAAGAAGCTTGATTTATTGACACTGCCAAGGATTGACTGGGTATTTCCATTAGTATTGGCAGTCAAATTGGGGACTAAGTCTAAGTGTATGCTTGCAGGGTTAAAGGGATAGTTCGGCTCTTGAGAAACACACTCACTTTGTTGCTTAGAGTTGGATGAGAAGATTGATGCCACTCATGCCTGTATGGTGCACATGTGGCTGTGGCCAACAGCAGGTGTCGATTCTCACAAGTAACACTCTGCGGGAACAAGAACAAGCATATTCCTAAAATGTTGAACTATTCCTTTAAGAAATGTGTTTCATTTTATTTAAGAGGTAGAAAAATACGTAAACTAGCACATACAGCTCTGGAAAAAATTGAGACCACTGCAAATTTTTCTGAAATCAGCATCTCTACATGTATGACAGCCATCCCATTCCAGTGTCTGTTGAATTCCAACACAAGCACACCTCACTCTACTTAATGAGGTACTGATTAGGTGATCACCTGAATCAAATCTTATTTAATGAGGAAAAGTATAAAAACCACTGCTGTGGTCATCACTATCCTCTTGCAATAGGACCAGCTGGATGACAAAATCAGTGCTAGTAGTACCTCAAAAGTAACTGGAATCTCAAAAATAACTATTGACCATGCCAAAAGAGTTGAAAAGAAAAGTTTTGAGTGAGGAAAAGAAGGGTTCAATTCTGGCTTTACTGGCAGAGGGATACAGTGAGCATCAGGTTGCTTCCATCCTTAAAATTTCTAAGTCTGCGGTTCATAAGAACAAGGTCAAGCAGCAGACATTGAGGACAACAAAGCTACAGACCGGCAGAGGGCGAAAACGACCCTCCACTGACCGAGATGACCGTCAACTCATTCGGATGTCACTCAGCAACAGTAGGATGACATCAAGTGACCTACAAAAAGAATGGCAAATGGCAGCTGGGGTGAAGTGCACGGCGAGAACGGTTCGAAACAGGCTCCTGGGGGCAGGGCTCAAGTCATGCAAAGCTAGAAAAAAGCCCTTCATCAATGAAAAGCAAAGAAGAGCCAGGCTGAGGTTTGCAAAAGACCATAAGGATCAGACCATAGAGGACTGGAGTAAGGTCATCTTCACTGATGAGTCCAATTTTCAGCTTTGCCCAACACCTGGTCGTCTAATGGTTAGAGGGAGACCTGGAGAGGCCTCCAAGCCACAGTGTCTCGCACCCACTGTGAAATCTGGTGGAGGATCTGTGAAGATCTGGGGGTGCTTCAGCAAGGCTGGAATCTGGCAGATTCGTCTTTGTGAAGGATGCATGAATCAAGCCACGTACAAGGTTGTCCTGGAAGAAAACTTGCTTCCTTCTGCTTTGACAATGTTCCCCAACTCTGAGGGTTGGTTTCTCCAGCAGGACAATGCTCCATGCCACACAGCAAGGTCAGTCAAGGTGTGGATGAAGGACCACCAGATCAAGACCCTGTCACGGCCAGCCCAATCTCCAGACCTGAACCCCATTGAAAACCTCTGGAATGTGATCAAGAGGAAGATGGATGGTCACAAGCCATCAAACAAAGCTGAGCTTCTTGAATTTTTGCGCCAGGAGTGGCATAAAGTCACCCAACAACAATGTGAAAGACTGGAGGAGAGCATGCCAAGACGCATGAAAGCTGGGATTAAAAATCAGGGTTATTCCACCAAATATTGATTTCTGAACTCTTCCTAAGTTAAAACATTAGTATTGTTTTGTTTAAAAATGAATATGAACTTGTTTTCTTTGCATTATTTGAGATTTGAAAACAAGATATTTTTATTGTTATTTTGACCATTTGTCATTTTCTGCAAATAAATGCTCTAAATAACAATATTTTTTTTTTGGAATTTGGGTGAAATGTTGTCAGTAGTTTATAGAATAAAACAACAATGTTAATTTTACTCAAACACATACCTATAAATAGTAAAATCAGAGAAACTGATCATTTTGCAGTGGTCTCAGAGTTATGGAGTAACTCTCTATACCAGCAGGTGACGATGGTCTGTGTTTATCATTAAAAGAAAACCGGCCGACCTAAGACTGCAGATGAGCGGTGCTTACTAACCATTTTGGCACCACTCTCACTCATCACAGACAGTTTGGTCACTTCTCTTCTCGTGCCAGTCGGAGTAATCTCTCTCACTAACGGGCTCCGCCACCAACTCAACATGCTGAATCAGCCGAAAAGCCACAGACAGGTCCAGCTAGTGCCAATGGTGTGGGACACTCTGCAAAAACTAGGGACACAAACTCTTGCACACTGCTGATCGAGTGTGTGTTGGATTGTTTTTTCCATTGTAGTCTATATTCTGTTGTGTCAAATATTTCGATGCAAAAACACAAGGTTTTAGGAAGTTGTACTGAGCCCTTCTAGAAAGAGTCAGTGACTGAAGTGTTGCGGATATTTCAGAAAGTTTTTGTGTCAGTAGTTCCACCTGACGTGGCTGTCTCTCCTGTCCCCTCCCCCCTCCGCAGGAGCAGTACGAGTTCTGCTACAAAGTGGTCCAGGAGTATATTGATGCCTTTTCTGATTACGCCAACTTCAAGTAGGGACCTGCCATGGATGGATGGATGGATGGATGGATGTCCGCATACACTTCACACAAGCATATGCACGCACCAGAACATACACACACCCATACATTACCATGCAGAAAACTGCATATTCCCATCTGATGGGAGTGGTTTTTTTGTTTTTATTTCAAAAAAGACTCATCACAACTTGATCTGTGGATGGGATGAACTGCCCGGCGGAAAAGGGAACAGAGGCCTCGGCCCGGAGGACAGGGCAGCACAGTCGGACAGAAAAAAATAACTGAGATGCCTTCTTGAATATTTTGTAATATTGGTCTTGTTAATACAGCCCTTCACCCCATTTGCTCTCTCTCCTCCCCCCATATGTATATATACTTACTGTGTTGCATCTTATTACTTTGGTTTCAGACACAGTTTTGAGTTTGGCTGCATTTTCGGGTGGCACCTGTAATGTATTTTATTGGTATATATATAAATATATAAATATATATGAATATAAATCTAATGCTTTGGAGGCTAATGTAAAAAAAAAAAAAAAAAAAATCCAGAGTCATGGTCAATGATGTGTGGATTTGTTTTCTGTAGGGACGGTGGCATAAAACATTTTTGGCTTTGCTGAAGCCACGCTGTAGCAACATGTGTGGTAGCAGAACCCTGAACACTGACAGTGTTTTTCACTCCTAGACATTCATACAGTACGTACACACACACACACACACACACAGGAGGAGCCATTTTTCTTCACACAGATTTAGTTCCATCAATCGAGCCAATTACAATATTCCCCTTTAGGTTTCAGGGGTTCAAAGGTCACTCATGATTGGATCACTGTGATGTAGCTCATAGACTCAGGTTGACACACACACACACACACACATATATAAACATACACACTAAATGACAGGAGCCATTCTTCTTTTTTGAACATCAGTGTGTGTGTTTGTTTGAACTAGAGCATAAGCTGGCAGAGACGACGCAGTGTGTTTTCACATCACCGCTTATCTGCCGAGTGCCAAAGTCCCTCACTCACTTGGTTAAGCAGCTCTGGAGTCTGAGACACCAACCATGTTGAGACATTCAGTACAAGAAAGCTATTTTACTGTCTTAGCTTTGAAACCTAGAAAAAAAACAATTTCGATTTTTTTATTTTTTTTTCCCCCAGACTGTCTAAAAATTTAAAGGAATTGGTCGAGCTTTAATGTGAAATCTCTAAAATGCTTCTTCTTTTATCTGAAGGTCTGTTACAAGTATCGGCAGCCACGCTGATCACGTTGACAAGCCAAATCACAGATGACACAATCACAAGCAGCCCCATTAATGCATCATAGAAATCAACAAATGTTATATAGCCAGCATATTTCCTCTCTTGTTTACAGACACACGTCAGTATTTCTTGTAGATTGTAATGAGCATTTCATTCCTGTATGGGTTTCCTTTGAGTCTGCCTGAATTAGCTCATTTCTTATTTTTTTTTATATCGGCCTCGCATCACCACGCTGTACTTTCGCTGAAGACTGATCCGCTTTTACTTCCCGCCATGAACACTGATGCCGAAGAATGTTTCTTTTTATTTGAATGCTGTTGCTAACATATTCCTCGAAAAATGGATGCATTGTTACTTTAATAGTGGAGGTGTGCCAAGCAATGTTTGCTATGATTTCTTTTTTTTTTTTTTTTTTAACAGCTGTCCTGTGAGGACACTCAGACTTGAACTACAGTTTGTTTTTTTGCTTTTTTTGTTGTTGTTTAGATCAGGTCATAATTGAGGCCATGCCCTTCATGATTGTGTTGAAAGATGAATAATGTCAGTTGACCGCAGGGCTTCAGCTCAGTCCTGATTTCAGCTCAGGAAATGACTGATGCCAGGATTGTTTTAAATTTTACAATTTGATCAAATTCAGCTTGAGTTCATCTCCGCAGCCAACTCAGTTCAAATGATTTGAACTCCCACCAGAGGAGTGTTCTGATATCAAGCCTCACCCGGATTTTAACAGGTTTTAATGCCATGATATTAGAAATTGTATTTCTTTTAGGAGATTTCAAGCTATGTGTTTTATGTCGATTTTAACTGTAAACAGCCCCATACTTGTATATAATCTGCATCTCATTAGCTAATACATTAAACTAACACTCCCATTGCTTTTACTGAAAGAAGGAGCACAATCAAATTTAATTTATTGATAGTAAACGTCATTAAATTACATGCTGAATTTCCAAGAAGGGCGATTGCTGTGTCAATGTTGATTGTTTGAACACTCATGCACTATTTGCACCAAAAGCAAAGTCCTTAAAAATAAAGAACCAAATGAGAGATGAGGTGAGAATGATGATATGGCCTTTTGATATTTGGAATATGGGAACCATATTTGAACTCTTGTGAAGCTCTTCCAGGTCTCAAAGCTCCGGGTTTAGCTTTCCGTAAGGCCCCTGTAGGGACTTAAAGCAGCAGATATTTTAACCGACGAGTCACTGAAAATGTTGTCTGTTTGTGCATCGTTGTCATTTCAGGTCTTGTTTCGTTCCAAAGCATCACAAGTGCCCGTGCTATTAGTTAGGTGCCATTATGTTTTTTTCTTTATTTACTGTGTCACTTATTGGGTTTAATTAATAGAGGGGGGGGGGATGCTTTTTGTTTGGCTGCTGTCTGTTAGATGGGTTTGTTGTGTGTTTGGATCATGTTATCACTTTGTCTCACTGCGATTTGACAGCAAAACATGACCGTGCCAACCCACGAGACCCACTATTTTGCTATTATAGTGAACCTTTAAAAAGTGCCTCACAGGTAGGTTTCCCCAAAAAGAATTTGTAATTTTTCCGACTTTACATACAATTCGTGGCAGTTTCCTTTGCATTTTCCCAACTCGCATGTATTTCCTGAACTCTCACCTGCAAACCACTGACAAACCTTTTATTGACAAATCAATTGGGCCAAAACCAAGACTGGGTCAGTCATCCTTCCTTTCACATTCCCTCTTGTAGCATATGTCTAGTTTCCTTGATCGTGCAGATCAAACTAACATTGAGGTCACTTTTAAATAAATTCCATCTTTGATTTTAATGGCTTCATTTCATTCCATATCACCTAAATGTGGGATCCATGACAGGTAATCAGTTGTGGGTACCAGAGTCTTCATTGAAAAATCAGGATTTTTTTCCCCCCCAATAACAAATACAATTTCAATTGCATCACCACCATGGGAAAGCGGTTGTCCCTGTTTCACCCCTTTGTTCCTGGAGGTTTGCCCCAGTGGAGCATTAGACTGGAGGAAGACTACAGTCCAACTTAGCTCTCCTCTCCACCTTTTATATGTCCTTTTATGTCTCCTATCCAGCTCCACTCGCTGTCCACTTATAGCTTCCTTTTCCTTTCACTTTGTCCTCGGACCATCTTTCCCCGGTGGTCACTGCCCACTCCCTTTTGTACATAATGTAACGTTATTTATATTTCATTCCTGTCTGCTGCTTTGCTTATTTTATTTTCTTCTGCCCCCCCCCCTTCTTTTTTTCTTTTAAAAGATGTATATTGAACTGTATCGGGACCATTTTGAAATGTATTAGAGATGTTTTGTTTTGGCCATTTTTAATTTGGTATAATTGTCTTAAGCAAATCCTATTTTTTAATTTGCCTATGTTTGTTTCTAGTGTTTTGTTATTCAAAATTTGAATATATGTATATATAATTATATATATGATAAAATTATATATAATTATATAATGCCAAATGGCCTTTCTAAGCAAGATACTGTTCAAACCCAATAAAGTGCTTGAGATTTTATCCTTTGTCAGTACTTATTATGTCTTTAAATGTCGTGTAAAACACACAGGTGACCAACGTGTGCATTCATGCGTTGTTTTTACTCATTTCAAGTCCGGACAGCCTGATGCTCATTACAGCTCACTTCTCAATGATGACAAATGGTGCAGTGGTGCAAAATAATTGCCAATCATTCGTGTACCTTTATAGATCAGGCAGTCCTCTCGAGTGTTCCTCTTGAAGGGCTTTCAATCAGTGTTTAACCCTTTGCTCCAATAAATAGTTGATGGTCATCATTTAGGTGTTAAAGTGTTTTGTTAAAGTGTTTGTGTGGGCAGTATAATGCCTGGAGTGCATGTTAGGAGACATTCAGGTAGAATGAATCTGCTATAATTTAGTTTGGTGGGTTTACAGCTTCTTTAGGTTTTCTAAGAGCTGAGCAGCAGTCTACCAGCTCAGCAACACAAAGATATCCTGTAGGGATGACTTAAAGGGACACTCCACCGATTTTTACATTTGAAGTTCAGTTTACTCGTCACAAGGACTATTGCTCCTTGGGGTTATCTCAGCGTGGATTTAAGATTTTTACATAACATAACAGAAAGTGTTTACAAAGTGAAGAAACTGACAGAACTGAACATGTATGAGGCAGGAAGGTTAAAAAGATAAGACAGTGTCACGTTATATTAAGGGAAATGTTGGATGGAGTGGTTTTGGAGCTGGACTCAAACTAGAAACTCAAAGTCTGGACATCTGCTGCTTTCATTTTTCCCTTTTTATTTATCTGCCTCTCGTGAGTTCCACAACTTTATGATGGTGGTACTTTTTTAAAAGGGAGCAACATGTCATGCATTAATACACGAATTAGTGACAAACCTTTTACTGCCACATGCAATCTATAGATGTCCGCGTCGAGCCGAGCAAAAGAGGACTAATTCAGCATGTGCACCCACAAGAGGTTTATATTATATTATAATAGAAAAAACAAACATGTAATTTGTATTTCAACAGGATGAAGGCAGTTAAGTTGCAAAAGTCTTAAAATAAAAGGTGACAGGATTGTCAAACCTCAGACATAAGCAAAACATATGTGAGCTGTGTGTGTGTGTGTGTGTGTGTGAAAACCAATTACATTACAGTGTAGCCACCCATCAGTATATGTTAAACAGTAATTGCTCTTGCTTCACATTGACGTGCGAGTCCAGGAGCAGGGATTATGTCTCATCAGAGTCATCTTGTGTCAGTCAGTTCCTTGCACCAAGCAGTCCCATGTCACAACGCATCCCGAGTAAAACCCAGATCTGCACCTAAAACTCTAAAAAGGAAATACCTTTGTTCCTCTAATCGAGAGGGATGTCATCAGTGGCCCGGCCAGGAACCCACAGTGTTTGTTCCCCTTGTCATCTGCGTTTCCCTCTGACCGAGGGGTCATCCAGGTCAGAGGGAGGATGTGTGAACAGTCACTGGGGTCAAAACAGGTGCAAAAGGAGAGGAAATGGAAAGTATTGAGTTTTCCCTTCTGACAAGGACGGACTATTTGATCAGTTAAACACAATTAGAACATACTGAACCCATTGGCACTTTTAACATACAGTGCAAAGCTTCTCCCAAACTTCTTGAGTATAATTTCAGTAACTCCCTACATCCACTCTATAGAACAGAACGTATGCAATGAGGAGCGCTTTTGAGACATTTCTTATTTTCCTCGTGCCATAATGTACCTGAATATGAACACATTAGTGACGCTGTTTGTCATTTATCTGTAAATTCAATGACTTAAATCTGTTGTTCAGCCAGTGATGGCGTTTGGAAGCGGCTACGTGTGATGTGTGTAAGCAGATGAACATCCCAGGGGTGCCAGTGCTGTTTGCAGGTGATAATTGGAACAGGCTACGTCTTCTGGACCCGTTTGTCCTCAGGGAGCACTCATTTCACCCTTGGAGACAGAGGGGGCCAAAGGGGTCAGCGATGGGTGGGACAATTATGGAATGATAATGGAAATGTACGTCAGGAGGGGGGCCTTTTAGACTGGTACATATATCGAGGAGGACGATGATGAGGTTGAAGAGAATCTCTACAGTAACAGTGACCAAGTGAAGGATAAGCAGAGGGAGCTTCTTCTGGGACGTTGAGGGACACCTGTACTCATAAAGCTGTGAGAGTTGAAACTAAGGTAAGGAGGCTCACTTTTATTTACTTACTTTTAAATAACTTTACACTACCATGTTTAGAATAGTGATTGTTGAAGCCACTACAAGGAACTCTTACTTTGTGTCATAAAGATCTTCATCTGGCTCGCTGTGCTCGACAAAGTTAAACCAGTGTTAGTCAAAGCGTTAGCTAGCTTTGTTTTAACCACCGAAATAGATTTATATATTGATGCATAATCACATATTGTATTTCACAAACAAAATCGACATATTTACATATCTGTCTGGGTGGAAGAAGGAAAATTCAGGTTTGGTTTTGAATACTTTTAAAACCCTACACTTCTCTCCATCTGTTGAAAGATCAACCAACGCCGACTTGTGTTTGATGCTGTCTGTCTCTTTTAGCTTTTTTTTGTTCTTCCGTCACTTCTTTTAGTTTTTTTTTTAGCAGCCATGACCACAAAAGACAATGTCCCAAATAAAATTCTCTGAAGAAAATTTCTCTTCCTGCTTACTTTTAATTACTGTACTACTCACTGCCATGTTTCAGCAGTGCTTTCAGGCGACACAGTGGTCTACTCTGTTCCCATTTCTTACAGGAAAAGCTAAAATCAAGGATGTCCTTTAACATTAACTCAAAAAATTTTAGCTGATGGAAAATATAATTGACAGCAATTTAAACACTTGTATATATCTGATTGTACAAATCAGATATCAAAAGGTCAAAGATATTATGAAGTCGGAGCTAAATGAGTGTCCATGTTTGCCTTTAGGTGGGAATATCATGTGTGTATCTCGGCTGGTTTTGCTGTTTGGGCTGCTTCTATGTGTGGGGGCTCAGCTGTCCAGCGCCCAGCACTGGTCCCATGGATGGTACCCAGGAGGAAAGAGGGAACTGGACTCTTTCAGCACGTCAGAGGTCGGGATCGGTGTGTGTGTGTGTGTGTGTGTGTGCAGTTTTTTCCTTTTCCTGGTGAGAATAAATGTACCTCTTTATTCTTCTCTCATCCTTTGAATCTCACTCTCTGTGACTCTCAGATTTCAGAGGAGATTAAACTGTGTGAGGCTGGAGAATGCAGCTACCTGAGACCCCAGAGGAGAAGTATCCTGAGAAATATTCTTGTAAGTCAACTAACCAGTGCTGCATGGATGCAGGTTGCCATGTAATATGTCACATTTCTATAGGCTGGACATAACAACAAAACATTGTATTATAGCCAGCGTTGGGTCAGATGACATAATTTATTGGATTACAAAAAATAATCTAATCTGTATACTGTTGAATTACTTTTGGATTACTTAAAAATCATACATTGAAAATACTGCACCTTATACTAAACAAAATGGAAAGATAATAACACTATATTATTAAATATGTAATCAAGTAATCATTGACAATGTGACTATAATCTAATTACGTCTTTTCAAGCGTAACCTGGGCTGACCATGTAATACGTTTCTATCCCTCCCTGACTTTAGCTGCATGTTATAAACGTATTGAAATCAGTGTGTCTGACTCTCATGTTATTTTCTGTCACTCTTCACAGTTGGATGTCTTGGCCAGAGAGCTCCAGAAGAGGAAGTGACGGCTTTCCACTCCACACTGCTTTTCTACCTGGCGACCCTCCTCTTCAGTGTCCTCGTCTCAATGTGAAACAACTTTATGTTGATCCTCAGATCTGGTTGTTATATTTGTCAGTAAACTTGTTTAGCATTATATGGATTTTCCCTGTGGTGAACAAATGTTGAGAATTATATCGTCCCATAATAAAATATCTATTTTGATATTAACTTATTTTTTCATTTATGGTGTTCAAACCGTCTGTGTCTTACAGTGTGAATAGTGAATGTTGATGGCTGACTTCCATTTAGACATCCTGGTATTGTGCATGCCTGCTCACACTTAAGCAAATTTAAAAAAGGCTTAACAAACAGTCAAACTAAACTATTGCAGAAAGCAGAAAAAAAAGAATATGAAATGTTTGAATTTTAGATTTATTTTATAGATTTTAACACTTTTTAACTTTGGTTTTTCATGGGGAGGTCACAGGTCAACAAGAAAACAAAAAAAACAACCTTTTTTTCTTTTCCAATCTCATTGTTGTTGTTTTTTTCCCGCAGACTTTTACATATACATATAAAGAAAATGGTGAAAAGTCTGAGAGATTTCCTGTATCCACCTGTTATGTGTCGGGGGAGAGGCATGTTTCCATCTCAGAAGGGATGGCACATCTGACCAGTATGGTAGTAAAGGCAATGACACGTTTTGTTGTAGAGGGGACATTTGGAGATGGGGTGAGGCCGAAAAAGCCCCGTTAACAGACTGGGGGTGATAAGAGTGTTAAAGGCCTGGCTGAGAGGCAGGTTTTCATGGTTTGCTTACATCTGTTACAAGCATCACTTTTGCTTTGTAGGGGGGGAAAAAAAACCTATTTCTCAACACTTTGTATTCGCCATTTTGAAAAAATGAAAACACTATTCAGAAAAAAAGAGATTTGAGGTACAGTAAGTTACAAAAAAAACAAATATATTAGAGTAGCCCAGTAAGTAGTAAATTAAAATTAAAACAACTAAAATCAAAAGATGAATTATGTACTTTAAAAAAACATTTTCTGATAGAAATACGTATATATATATATATATATATTTTAAAAAGTTAAAACAAAGTTACTTCTCTGAGGATCATCCATAGATGGTAAACAGTGTATTTACTAGGACGCCACTGCGCCTGCGCCAAACAGCTAGGGAAAAAAGATGGACGACACAAGCGTCTGCGCTCCGCTGCTAGCGGAGTCAGACGCTCAAAATAACACTACAAGTACCCCTAACGCGGCTTCTGTCACAGATGCTGACAAAGTAATAAACACTAAAATAGATAGTGCCCAGGTTGAAGGTGAGTCTTGTCTACAACGTGAAAATTCAGCCGTATGGCGTCCTCCTACCTGTCGAGCCAACGTTAGCAATGTAGCTTAGCTCCTTAGCTAACCTAAATACGCTAATGTGAACGGACTTAGCCTTTACGTCAGGAGTCGATCAGTATTTTATTCCTGTCCGTGCCTACATGGCTAGTAAAAGGTATCGCCCAACAAAACACACTTTTAATCCTTAGACTGAATTTATAGTGAAACCATACAGATTGAAGAGCGGTAGCTTGTTTTCCCAGATCCGGAAGTGGATGTCCAGTTGCTAATTTTGTTTTCTTGCGAGCTAACTGGTGTCTGCAAACTCAGTCCCCAACCCAAACAGCCTCCAGACTACTAAATTCGCCACACACCAGTGGCCAAGCTTAGCTGGCTGGACAGATAACATGCAAAATAACTTTTAGTGGGTGACACAACACTCAAACCCTCTCTCTGTAGGAAAATGTAACTTTGGGAACACCCTCTGACTTAGACAGAGCAATGGGATGTAATGCAGTGAAGCTAAAACTTTAGCTTGTGGCTAAATGTGAAGTCTAAAAACAAAACAAAAAGTCATTCTCAGGGTGGTTTTGAGTTTGTGTTATCCACTCTGACATTAAAAATGTCCATCTAACCCTCACTCTAGAACAAAATGCTCTTCAAATGAGAGTGCGAGTAGAAAATGTCTGCACACATACTTAGAGACACAGCTCCTACTATATCTGTTGTCTTGTTAACTGCTACTGTGATTATCATTTGGTAAGTACAATATTTGAAATGGATATTTGCGGCAGTATCTTTCAGAGTTTTACTGTTTTAGTCGCGACAGGTTTATTTAAGCTGCAGATAATATTTAGCTCAGGCACAAAAGGAAATGCTGTATATTTGTGTGTAATTGTCTTATTGCAGAATTGGGTGAGTTAGTAGGTTAAAATTTGGCCAGCACACTATGCCACTATGTAGGCTGCCAGTGTTGGAACATTTTGAAATTAGAAAAAGAAAGGTTAATTGTTTTAAAATCAGTATTTTTCTTTCTTTCTTTGTTGACCCACTCATTAAGTAATCCACTGATCATAAAAGCATATCTATCAGTCATGTTCTATGATTACCTCAAAGTGGCACTAAATCATGTCATTGTTAAATTTTGTAGACCTTTATTAATTATCGGCAGTCACACTCATACCGTAGCTCTTATTTGTCTATGTGTCTTTTAAATAGAATCGCTATAAATTAAACTTTCCCAAACTGCTCCCTCTGGGTTTTAGCCAAACGTTCATAACCAAATCTTGAGCGCTAAAAAAATCTTGTTGATTGAAAATGAGCAGAGCACCATATTGTCTTAATCCATGCAAATTGGCATTCAAAGTGGCAGAGTAAAATGAAAATGCATCGTCCATTGAAGAAGCAGAGTGAATGCAGTCAAGCATGCAGTATACAGTGCGTGCTACATGTGTTTGGATGTAGGGCTTCATAGCACTGTGGGAGGTATTTACAGCGATGTTGGCATTTAGTTGAACTCTATACACTGAAAATATAATGTTACAATGAATCATGTTAAATAAGTGTGACATTCAGTCAAATTTACACTTTTCCTCTAAGATGGGCTGGTACATTGTAAATCGGACATGAAGTTGTTGCAATGTGTTTTGCAGGAAAAGCTGTTTTTTCTCTTTGCTGTCTTGTGCTGTGCTGTGCCCCCAAAAAACAAACCTGTTTAACATGCAGACAAGGAAAATTATTCCAATAAGGATTTCAGTTTTTAACTTTTCAAAAAAAGTAATTTGTCCAGAAAAAAAGGTCCAATCTGGAGACACAAGAGCAACAGAGTGATTATTTTAACTGTATTATCTGGAATAGGTTTTCATCGTATAGAAGACTGTCAAAGTGGACGGTGAATATTTTTAGCATGTTTTCTTTCAAATGAATGTAATATAAGGATGTAGTAGAGAGTTACTTGCTCATCATGCTTAGATAATCTTCCACTATATTCACTGTGGCTTAATTGTAACAGTGACAGTATATTCTGCCACACAGGAGAAAAGAGTGATGAGGAGCTACTAAAGGGACTTCTCACTGACGATTACTGCCACGTGTGTGAGGCTGTGCTGCTCTTTGAGTCTCAGCGGCTGTCCCACTATGAGGTGTGTGTTTCTTTTCATGGAACTGTGCTACAGTTTTGCTGAACTCACGAGGTCAGGGAGCCTTCATGATTATGTCTCCTGTATCCCCCAACTGCAGGGAAAGAAACACGCTCAGAAACTCAAGGTGTACCTGCAGGCCAAGAGAGCCGAGAAGATGAACAAAGAGTCCACGGGACCCCAGGTTAGACCCTCATTTACAGATTTTTCTCTTTGCAAACGCAGGTGCAGTCTTAATCTGTAACATGAAACAATGAGTGCAAAATATGATCACATCAGAGCGACGTGAACAGAGGAGACATCTGAGAACCAGGAGGCTTAAAAGTTATTATTACTGTGCTTACCTCTATTATTACGTATTTTATTCTGTAATTTTGTTATTATCTTAAAGGTGTTTTCAACTGATTCGGATCAGAGCAAACCATCCAATAGCTGTCAAAAACACCCGAGGACCTCTTTCTTATTTTTTTCTCTATTCTCTTGACAAGTCAGTCTCATGCCTGTTTCTTGCAGCGGACCATGACTACTGATAAGAACCATTTCTGTGAGCTGTGTAACATGGTGTTTAGTTCCCACGTGGTGGCAAGATCACACTATGAAGGCAAAGTCCATACAAAAAATCTTCGTAAACAAGGTCTTCAGCCCCCAGGCAAGTGTGTGCGATTCAAAGTAAATTTTGTTGAAAGTATGATTCAACTGTCTGTTTAAGGTCAGAAGATAATTATCGTCTCATTGCAGTTATGGACTGGTACACAGAGGTGCACATGTCACCACGTCTGACTGGGGGTCCCGACAATGCTGAGCAGATATCAGCCCCTGAGAGTGGTACGGAGCATCCTCAGGACCCGGCAGCCACCACGACCCCCGCCAGCACAGACGTCGATCTGAAGGACCCGAACAAGTACTGCGGCCTGTGTGTTGCTTCCTTTAACAATCCCCAAATGGCTCTGCAGCACTACAATGGACGCAAACACCAGAGGAATCAGGCCAGAAAGGAGCTGCTCAGAGAGCTCGGAGACAATGTCCAAGAAGGTAAGATAGGGTCCTGCCTCTCAGCGCAGCAGTACAACACAAAGGGCAGTAGACCCTGTAGGATTTACTCTAAAACCACACATCACAATGTTGACTGTATTTTTAGAGACATTATATGTCAGTGTCTTTTTGATGCAAGATGCAAGGTGACACAATCAATAGAAGCTGCCAGCGGCATTACAGCCCACATGAACACGTGAATGATCAAAAAAAAAGGAACATTTACATTTGAAATGGAGAGAGTTCACCCCATCAGATGCAGTAGGTCGGTAGGAGGTTAGCAGATTAGCAGAGCTTGATAACCTTCTGACAGCCTTTTATTTAGTTAGCGATTGTTTGCAGTTATTACACTAAACTTTAACCTTTAAGGTCTTGTGGCATGTCCTTGATTTTTATTTTCCACTGTAGAGAAGACTTGGAGATCCCCAAATGCAAAAAACGATGTTCAATGACATTTATTATTGAGATGCAAGTAAGAAACTCACTAGAAGCGAACTAAAATGAGATGATATCAAAAGAAGAGTGCTTATAAGCCATCATTTGATCATTTATGCCGTCTTTCCCTCCTTTCTCATCTGGCCTCCTTTCTGTCGTCTACAGCCAACTCCCTGATGTGTCAGATGTGTAGCGTGCAGTTTAACTCCGTAGAGATGTACCAGGCACACATGCAGGGAAGCAAACACCAGTCGAGGTAAGATCTGGAACTTTCTGACAGACACATCATGTCAGTTGTCATTTTGTCATCTGATTTTTCAACTTGATAGGATTTTAGCCACATTAAAGCTCCATGAGGAGATTGTTTGAAACACAGATGAATATTATCACCTATCAACCTTTATATCACTTTTAGCTGCTCTTAGTTCATTTTTTGGTTTTCAGCCCAAACAAGATTTGTTTCCAGTCTGTGTCTTAAATTCACAAAGGTAGTGTGTGTGCCCGTGTACACACACTACCCCGAGTGAGAAGTTTGTTTTATGTTTCCTGAGTTGTTTTTGCACTATTTTGCATAGTTTGGTAAATTTGTTTTTCCCACTCACTTTAGTGTGACATCAACATTATTAAAGACTTAATTCCTGTTTATTCGTTCTTGACCAGGGAGAAGAAGGTCATCGACCTGTGCAAATCCCAACAAAAAGTGTACGGCACATTTAAAGATGAACTGTCTGATTACATTGAGGTTCAAAAGGCTCGTGGAATCACCCCTAAGACCAGTCAAGGCCTCACTCCGGGCGAGGATGAAGAAGATGACGACGAGGGGGAAGAGGAGGAAGTATTCAACAAGTGGGAAACCAAAGAACTGAACAAACCTATGCCCATCCTCCCTCCCACCTGTAACCCTCCTCATCACTCCCGCCTCGGCTGCTACAACTCAGTTGAAGGGTGGCGTCCTCCCTATCAGGGCCCTCCCTGGCCCCCCCATGGCTGGGATTTCAACCGGCCTCCACCAGTCCTCCCAGGCTCGGGCTCTCCACTGCGCACTAGTCGGCCCGTAAAGAGAAGGAGGCAGAGACAGCAGTCAAGCTCCTCCTCGTACGTTACCTCATCATCTTACTCCTCGTATTCCTCCTCCTATAGCAGCAGCACAGGTGACAGCGACGACAGTGAGCACAGGCGCAGAGAAAAAAGGAGGATTAGAAGATCCAGGAGGGCGAGAGATGAGGGCTCGGACAAGGAGGAGAAGAGGAAGAAGCGATTGAGGAGGGGAAGAGATAATGAGTCGGAGGAGAGGAGAAGAGGGGAATCTGGAGAGTCGGAAGAGAGGAAGAGAAAAAAGCGGAAAAATCACGGCAAGCAGAGAAGACGAGAAAAGAAACCCCGCGGGGAGGACTTTGAGGCGGAAGAGGGGGGACGAGTGATGGACAGTTTAATGCCAGAGGACATGGTGGACAATAGGAAAGAGACTGAATCGCATATTGAAGCTGAAATGAATGTTGAGCAGGGGGAGGGTAGACAGGATGAGCCCGCCAAGCCCAAATACAGAAAAGAGAAGAAGAAAACTAAAGAGAAAGTGGACACCAGGACAGAGGAGGAGAAGTTGTGGGACGACTCCATTCTGGGCTGTTAGACTCAAATGACCCAGTTTAACCTTAAGTCTTTTAAACTGCTGATGGGTGGGCAGAACATGACGTTATCAAGAGCATGACTGAACTGTGTATATTAAAATAACCTTTATAGCAACGAACAAAGCAGTTTTCACCATCTGCGCCGACAGCAGCAGCAGCAGTGTTGTTCCCTGTAGGTGTGCTAGCTGGCTAGCCATGTTTAGTCAATTTGTGTTTGGAAGGAATGGATTCCTCTTATTTCAGCGTGTATGGAGGGGTTCCTCACACATATCTGAAACTATAATAGCTTTATTTTTCACTATGACACTTAATTGATTGAACTCATTTGTTGTATTAATTGTTGGCGGTGACATTTAAGATCTCTTATATTCTTGACTGTTATTTGAAATGACCGAGAAGTCCTCTTGACCTCTTAACACATCGATAAGTTAAATTATGTTTACACGTCTCTGCTTCTTGGCAAGGGTTTGATAGAGTGTGATCCCTGCAGGAGCCTGTGGTTGGCGCTGTTGAGCTTAGTAAAGGCAAATAAAAGCCCATAGACGTTAGAAGCGCAGTCGGTTCGTTTCTTTTGAAGGTCTGTGTGCCGTCACTCAGAGGGCACAGGCTGAAAGATGATGATGATGTTGATGATGTAGAGGCGAGCGGCGCGTGTCAGATTTAATAGAACGATAAAAGCGACGTGTCTGCTGCGCAGCCTGCAGCACATTAAAAGTGCTGTGCTGAGACATTGCTCTGGTCTGCTGTGCTCTGTCTGGGTGCGCACGTGCTGTGGATGCTTTTGCACATCCGAACAGCACATAAAGTGTTTGGGGCCAAACAGGTGCAAACGTTCAAATGAGGGCAGCTCTTTACAAACACCAACACTCCTCTTCAGATGCAGCGTGTGATGAAATGAACAAAGGCAGTTTATGGTGCTTAAAGGTGACTGAAAAGATTGAAGAAAGTTGTTGCAGTTCATTCCAATTTCCAACCATCTGCTTGACTCATAAGGATCCATTCAAAACAACGTAGTTTGGACCTTAAGAGTCTAATATGTCTATTCACCTAAAACCACAGCACACGTGTTCATCAAAAACACCTCTGTTGTTCTTATACAACTCTGTTTTTGACTTATATTTTCTTTAAATATCAACTCGATGGTTTATGCACCAAAGCAACACTTTATTAGTGAGTGAGGTCCACTTTTGTTTGTTTGTTTTCTAGAAAAAGATTTTACTTTTGCACACATTATGGACAATAGGTTTAATATTTACAAGCAACTCTTGATAAAAACCTGCCAATACTTGCTCAAATGGACCCAGAGATCAATAATATAAACTCCTATTTTTTCTACACTTTTGTATATCAGACATTTTGAGTGCATCAGGATCCTGAGAGTAGAATATTTATTATGTGGGTGGCTGGAACAGGAGAACAGAGGATCACAGGATTCAGCCAGAGTAGTGCTGTGAATGAAAACATGATGCAACGACTTTCTAGGGCGTTTCAGAGCTAATCAACTGGAAACTCTTAGATCCCAGCTTGATTTTGTTTGAGGTACACTGTTGTTTGCAAAGGAAAATGAATATTGCTACAGAAACGGTGTAGAGGCTCTAAGATGAAAAGCTTCCGAAGTGAGATCTCAACTTTAAATAGCTTTTGTTTAAAGCTTTGCTAATGAGAAACGAAAGAAGAATCTCTGATGCATGTAGTAATATGGACGTGAAGTAAGTATCCTCTCTGAAAAGACTAAACTTTTAACAAAATCGGCTGATGAGAGGAGCAGAGGAATGAAATGAGAGGCGAACCTCTCAGCAGGAAGCCTTTGCCTCAAAGCGTTGGAGCGAAGAGACCAACAAAGGCTCCACAGCTCAGCGATGTGTACAGAGCAGCTCTGAAGCCCCCTGAGATCTCCTGTTTTCAAAGAATCCTGTGGTCTCGTTCCCTGTCTCGCTCGAGTCTTCGACCCCCGTAGAGCTACAGGGTGCCCACATCCTCTCGCTCTGAGACCCCCACCAGGCCCTTCTGCACCATAACCTCTCACACAAACACACACAGACACACACAGCCATCAGACATTTGAACAGATAGTCCACATTTCAGAATGGCTTCCCCAAAATGTTAACCCACTTAAATGCTTATCAATGAGATACGTAACCTTTAATGCTGATAAAGTACATAAGATTAGTTTTTTAAGTAAGATATCAACTGGAAATGAATTAAGTGCCTCCTTGACTCTCTTCAGTGCAGCAACACTGCTTTATGTCAGAGTCTGTAGGTGTGATCTGAGGCTGATGAACAGACTTCACTGTATCTTAACAGCCTGAAAATATTCACTGAATGCAAGCCGAAGCCGTTCATTCACAAAATCAACTTAAATCGATTAGTCGAATTAGAAAAACAATGTTTCTAATCTGTTTCAGACGTTCATTAGAGGCAGCATAGGAAATGTAAGGATCTGCTGTTTTTCTCTGTTTTATGTCATCAGTGAAGCACCTTTGTGTATCAGGCTGATATTTGGAACAAGACGTCACTTTAGGCTCCTGGATACAGCAACGGCTACTTTTTCACTATTTTCTGTCATTGTATTGTGTGAATGATTCAATCGATTAATAGACAAATTGTTCAATGCTCTTAAGAAATTGGAAGCCGCCGCCTTAATTGACTTATTTTAAAACCAAGCGTTGAGCTGCATCATCTCTGTAACTGGCAGAAGAAATGTAACTTGCGTGCCGATCAGTTCTTCGCCCCTGTATTTTCTCTGCCGACAGAATGAATACAGTTTGCTAGTTTTTCTTCAGTGGATTTGTGCTCAAAGCATCTTCTGTGTTATCAGGAAACTTAGTCAGTAAGTAAAGTTTTAATATTTAGTATAACACTTTTCACAGAACAAAGTCACAAAGTGCTTCACAGGAGTAAAAGAAAAATAAAAACAAAATATATATGATAAAATCATAAATAAGATCACAAACAATCAGCCGTAAGAAGGATCAGATCTAAACACACCAGTCATCGCTCATAAATGCAGGAGGCGAGAAAAAGGCCTCTTTGAATAAAAGTGTTTTCAGCTGCTTTTTAAAAGCTGTAAATGTCTCAATTTGTTCTTTTAACAATTCTTATGTCAAAAAAAGAAACAATTTGGGAAGAATTCATTGTGAACTGGAGAGTTTCAGAGGACAGTTTGTGTAAAATTCAAATTGAACTGAGAAACTTCATACAAAATACCAAAACGTTTAACCTTTGTTAGAATAAATAAGAATAAATGAATAATTTGTTGAATAAATAAGAAATATATCCAGTGTGGTGAGATAATTAGGAATGAAAGATTTCACTGTTAAGCTGTTTTTATTCAAACTTTCCTGATTGAACTGAAACAAATGTGCTTTTACCAAGAAGACAGCTGAGAATATTCACGAAAGTTGCTTTATCTCCGTTTTTCATGCATGAATCTCACAGGGATTTGTCAAAGGACTTTCTTAATGTTTGCTTTGATGCATTTTGTGCCCCGTACTATTGGAAAAGTTGAGATAAAGTAAGATAAACCTTAAAATAAGTTGCATAAACACCCCAGTTAATATTTAACAATCATCTACAGCATTGTGGACACGGGTTTGTATCACTGATCCTTTGAGTCCTCTTAATACCTGAAGTTGAGGCTCACTGGTATTCCCATGCTGCGCTCTGCAGCGAGGCGCGAGGCTGCGTATGTAGGACTCCGCCGAGCTCTAGGTCACACACCTGAGCAGAGACCACAGCCCTGCAAACTGCTGCTCTGTGAATATACAACTTGTTTTTTATCGCTTGATATGTGGAATGATGCCAGCTCTGGTGAAGCATCACCATGTTCTCAGCTGTCTAAACTGCATCTTACTCCTTTAACAAGCCGCATCTCTGAGGTGAAAACACAACGGTTCCATGTTGGGATGTCAGAATCAGATTTTTAGCTTTCTTCTTAGACTTTATATGGTGCTCTTTTTTGCCTATTGTCTGTTGTGTCTTATGTACAGTTTAACATATTTCACATTTCATTTTTTTCAGCTCTGTGTGTGTGTGTGTGTGTGTGTGTGTGTGTGTGTGTGTGTGTGGGCTCTGTGTTCAGTCCCCAGGCTGGTAGGTTGCCCTCTCTGATAGGCCCCGTGTGTCTCTTTGGGGTGTTACCTCGTCAGCTCAAGGCCCTGTCAGCTCAGTTCCTCCCATCATCTCTGACAGATAGATAGCAGGAAAAGAAACTATCAGCAACGTCCCTCAGTTACCACACAAGATACATACATACACACACACACACACACACACACAGACGACCAGACAAAATGATCCCACCGCCACTGTTATGGACACTGCTGACAGTATTGCTGTGGACATCAGGTAAGACCAGTACGTTTTTTATTAGTTTGCTCTTTTCGTGTTGTTCTTTTCCTCCGTCATCCTCGACATCATAAGTCAGTCAGGGGCCTGTAGCAAGCGATGTGTTGTTGTCTACTTAAAGTTAAACTTGAGCTTGTCTGACGTTTAACTTAAAATAAAAATTCAAATACAATCCCAACCGTAGTTTGTGCTAAAAGGGGAAATTTGTTTCTGACAGTCCAACAGACGAGACGGATGGTTTAAACAGAAAAAGTACAGCCAACAGTTTGGCCTTTGGTTATTTGTTGAGACTGTCCTGGTCAAACTGACATGGAAGTTACAATAACTTCATATAAGAATTGTACGATTATACCTCTAAAAGTTATTTGTGCTGTTATACAATTACATCACTATAACTTGTACAGTCCGGATTATAGTGATGATAAATTATGAGCATAACAACACATTACCCGGTTGTTTTATATTACACCTCTGTCAAAGCATTGAAATTAATTTTATTTGTACTGTATTGCACACCTGACTGAAAAAACATTAAACCATTTTTTTTAATTCTTGAACATCACACAATTTGTGCATTTCATGCAGGGAAGAACGACATGATCATCCAAACGATTTATGCACCAGTGAGTTTTAACCTTTCGCACACTGGAAGCCTTTGAATCACTAGCACTGCTAGATTACTAGTGATTGCAACATTTACACGCCTGATTCAGAAACACACAAGATAGATATAAGAACTGGTTCTAAAATTAGATGAAATAGCTCTTCCAATGAAGACATCCCTTAAACATTGCATAAATGCTGCATCTATCTCCCCGTTTAGCATTTCAAAATGTCACAGTGGCAGAGACCGAAATATGTTCAAGAAGTTTCTTCATAGCTGGGCTTCGTTTGCATTCTTGCAACATTTTCTGTGATAGTTGAAGCGTTGCCCGTTTTCTTCTGCCTCGCTTGAACGATGGCTTTATGTGTTTTTACTTTTCGATCAGATGTATTTTGTTACATAGGATAGACTGCAATGCACGTTTGCTTTAAGGCCTTTTCTCAAAATGTCTAAACACCAAATGATGGACACGTAGCTCGAGACATCAAACCAAGACTGAGTAATTTTTCTTTTTTTTACAAAATACACTGTTCTTTGGAGTTAGGGTTCTCGGCCTTGGCTTTATTCTAACATCTTAGAGCCCCAACTCTTCACAACATCGTAACCTTAAAGTCCCGTACTGGACTGTAGAAGTTGTTCGATGTACTACAAGTGTGCGTTTGTTGAAATCTCAAACGTCCCTTTGTTTCCGCTCCTAGGTTCGAGCCAGATCCAGCAACAAGAAACTGCGAAAGTTCTCTATCCCAAGATCCTCAGCACGGAGGACGTGGATTGCGACTGCAGTAACATCATGTGTGACTTGGTCTCCTGGTACCGCAGTGTTTCCAGCCACAGCAAAATGCAGTTCTTGGGGAAGTGCAACAACGCTGACCGTGCCACCTACGGGCCTGGTGTGGACAGAAAACGGTTCATATTAAAGAGGAGGAGCAGTTCGTCCTTTTCGTTGCGTATCATCAATGTGACAGAAGAAGACGCAGGGGTTTACTTTTGGGTTTACTCTTATGCTAAGAACGGGACAAAAACAGGAATGTGGAAACCTGGGATTCTTCTCCGGCCGGGAGGTTTGTATGCAGAAAACTCAAGCGCTTGATTATTTGCTGTTGGTATTTCAGTAACTTCTGCCTGTTTTCAGGTGGCAGGTGTAGGAGTCAATGACTTAAGGGGCTAAATGCAGATCAGAACCAAACCTTTGCTTTTAAATCTGGTGTGTTATGACATCTAACACATTGTTGCACAATGTAGATTGTGACTTGATATAATTATATGCCACCACGCACCAAGTGACTGCAGCCTGAGGAGGCCTCAGTTAGTTTGATTTCATACAGGGAACTTTGTTTCACCCACTCCTTTCTCCTTATGTTTCCCACAGTATAACTCTCCATCGTCTACTATCCTTTAAAAAGCCATATAGTAAATATTAGTTTAAGTTTGACCATTAACTCGCTGGACTCTGTCTTTATCTTTTTCCCCTGGAGTCTGGCCAAAATATTTTGCTGCGGCGGTCTAATACAACCATGTAAAGTCAGTGATCGTTCCAAACAAACTCAGCAGCTCTCAGCACTGTGGCTGCTCCTGTTGTTTTAGCTGAGCGATGCATACATGTAGTGATTCATGGGGAGTATTGTAGTTTCAATGTTTCAATGCTTTGGATTGTGGTGGAGCACTTCTCTTTGACTGGCCAGTGCAGCCTGTGTCCATGCACATGCGAGATTTAATGTCACGTAAGATAAATGGTAAAAAGAGTCCAGATGACTTGTTTAAAATAGGCGAGGGTATCGTATCTTTTTAGAGTTGTATAGAAAAACTGTCCACTGGCCTAACACGACTGCAATGGGGAGTCACGTGCAGATAAACAACGTACGTTTTGTATTTGTGGACAAAATTTGTTAATCCTAGTTGGGGTCATTTTATTTGTGATGGGAAAATGTTGGTCAAGATGGTCTTTTATTAGACCCAGGAAATGGACATTTACAATCTCTGCTTAACAGATTCTTAACAATCCCTCTTAATTCACTTCTGTTTCACCATCACTTGTCTTTATGTTTTTTTTGTCTGACAGTAACCCCTCCAACATTGCCTCCTGAGACAAAATCCAAAACGCCCGTCAAGTCAGTCTGTCGCTGCCCCAAGAAGAAGCCGTCACAGGGTGAGTGATGAAAGGATTTTTCACTACAAGAAGAAGACAGGTGTTTGGTGGTGGTGCGTGATGTGCGTGGTGCTGTGTTGCGTGAACATTTCACTTTATATGTGTCTCTAGTGATTTACAAGCATTTTTGAATCTGGGTATAAATCTTGTGCAGCGTATCAGATTGCGATGCTGTAAATACAATATTAGAGGTAGTTTTGTACGGACAACAAAGTAGAAGTCACCATCTAATGATTGATTTTACCACCTGGCCACAGTGCAACAAGCCATAATACACTGAACTAAATCCAGGCACTGTGTGTGTGTGTGTGTGTGTTTGCTCCAGATGGCTGCGGCTCCCTGTCTCTGTGGCCTTTGGTTGGACTTGCTGCAGCTCTGGCTTTAGCTCTCATCTGCACGCTGTACTACTTCAGCCGTGAGTAGTCCTCCAGTCTAAGGCCCCAAAAGCGCATCTTTTGCAGAGATTCATTCCAAGCAACTCAGCAAACTGCGCTCACAAATGTTTGTCAAACTAATCAAACAGCTGTAAAACAATGAAGTGTTTGCGTGAACCAAAAGATTTCATTATATGTCTGAAATGTTTTCTTTTTTTTTTTTTTAATCATTCTTAATTACAGGGCTACCCAAAAAATGTCGACACCAGTTTGTGAAGTAAGTAGATTACTGCAAATTGTGAAATTAATCACATTCAATAATCTGACCACTGCTTTAATGTCTTTCTCTTGGTTTTCTCCATGAAGGAGGCGGTAGATGACCTGAAGCACTGCGTCGACAGCTTATATCTGGCTCAAAGTACGTTAATTATGCCTGTAATTCTGTTTATTTCTGTATAAAACATTTACCGTATGTGCAATATTCATCGTCATACAAAACACTTTCAGGTTTAAGTAAAACTGCAACAAAATGAGCTAAAATCAGAGGTTGTTTTTTTTTGCAATTCAATTCAATTTATTTTGTATAGCCCAATATCACAACAGAGTGTCTCACAGTGCTTTACAAAGTTCACTGAAATAAACAAGTGTAAGCGAACAAACAATCTAATAAAGAGTCCAGCAGTCGATGAGGCCAATGCAGAGTTAATATTAAAAGTTTCCGTACCCACTAACACTTGCCTCTGTGACTGCAGTGGCCGAAGTCCTTCACTTGAGCCGACGTCCAGCGGAGCACGAAGGACACGATTCACCCCGAGGATGCAGTCTGCTAACAGCTTGTCGTGTTTATTCACAGTGAAATGTGCGCTCAGCCAGAGAGAAGAGATTCATGCTTCCAACAGCAGTAACCCTGTAACATATTGTGATGTACTGACTGCTTTTTGACAGCTCCAGAGTTCAGGTCTGAGCTCTGTGCTCTAACTTTTCATATTTATTTGTCAATAATCAACAGTGCAGTCATTTGTGATGTGTAGCTTTGTTTTTAGATTATTATTAAATCAGGAACTAATCTGTTTAATTGCATACAAAAAACATGTGCACCATAAAACAGCTGATTTGAAATACAGTATTTGCTCCTTTGCTTTTTCTTTCTTCACTATGCGTTTTCATGACAGCACTGTCAAGTTCTGTGAGCATAATTCTGTAAAATCAATAAAACTATATTTTCGTTATGAAAAGTGGTGACTCTTCTTTTACAGGCAATTAAATGTATTGTATTATCTGTCATAAACACAAAGTTTCTGTGCCTCTTGTACATATAGACAAGTGCAGAGTCATCCACAAGTTAAAAATGCTGAGGGTTTGGGACCTTACTCAAGTCCTGGTTTGACTTGTGCACAGATAATAAAGAAATCCTGTGTTTCAAAATGTCTGTAGTGAAGAGACAGAGAAGACACAGAGAGGTTTGGTGGGTGTTGTACATCCATTGTCAATATTGTGTTTTGCGGAAGTTGAGTAGGTGAGTGTCAGAGTTTGGTTTCTACCTTTGATGCGTAACCTTGCAGTGAATTCAGTTTCTGTTGAACAGCCTTCAGTATGTGCCTACAAAGTTTCATTGTTATACCCTTAAATTGCAGGCAACAAAGTTGTTTCACCAAGTTAAGTGTGTATCTGTCTCTCAGACACACCTGTGCGATTTAGGAGTGTAAAGAAACAACTGAGTCTGTGGCTGTTCAGGTCTCAGGGAGTGTGCGCGACCCTTTCCTGTGTGCTGGAGAGGGAGGAGAGACAGCCGTGTTCACTGAGATGCTATCGCTTCGCTCAGCTTTGAGCTCTTCGTCGAGTCTCTGAAACAAAAAGACCACAAAAATACCACAGACTGAACCACAAGCACTGACAGAGAGACAGATGGAGAAAGACAGAGGGAGGGTTACAGTTTTGAAATGAGAATACAGTAAGAAAGAAAAAACTTTTGAACACTAATGAAAAGTTGATGGCAGCTTTTTGTTGTAGTGTATTTTATTGTACACTTAATTATACAGTTTACAGTTCAGTTATATTACCAAAGGCACAGTCAGTGAGTATTTTAAATATATACGTGTGTGTGTGTGTGTGTGTGTGTGTGTGTGTGTGGATGGGGGGTGTAGTCAAATAGCAGGTAACGCTGGTAGAAGTAAGATACACTGCTGCCTGTGTTGAACCACATAAAAAATCAAAAAGTAGACCAAGATTACATTTTGATGCGTCTTTAATAGAAACAGCACCACAAGAGAAAAAAAGAGAAATAATGTTGAACTGAAACATCTGTAAAACTGAATGTAGGATTTATGACAGGGAACACCTTTAATCTTATAATAATAATAATTATAATAAACTAACTGTGTACAGTACATCATTATCACTGTGTGTCGGCGTTTGAGGAAATTGTTTATTCATGTTCATCAGTTCCAGGAAACATGAATGAATGCAGATGGCTGCAGCAGATTTGTAGGATGTCTAATACAAACAGATGTGTGTACACTTAAAACACGAGAGACTGTTAAAATGAAAATACATGCAAACACGGCGAACTACAGTCTTTTTCTTTAGTGTATCCTGCACCTTCTTCTTGAAAATATATACCACACTGACATTGTTTTACTACACACAGTACATTATATATTATTATAATCACATTAAATCATATTCTAAATTCTTGAAGAGAGAGAAACACTTATATATGCTGACATCCGTTTTTAAGGGTTTAAAATGTGGCTTGTAATTTTCTGTCATCATTTCCACTGAATATAATCTGACAAACAATCTCAGACAAACAATGTAAAAAAAGATGTGAGTACATTTTACTGTAAACATTTTTTTTATTTCAGTTTCTGTTGCTACAATACAACAAACACACAAACATTGGAAAAGGCTCATTTCTCATTAAATGTCAAAAATAATATTTATCTAAGAGACTAATATACAGCATGTGAGAGCGAGTGAGAGGGATCATTTCTGTAATGCAGCTTTAACAGCAGTTTAGCATTTCAATCCATTACACTCAAACGATGCTACTAGACTACACGGCATTATATGAAGTCAGTCACAAATGGAAAGAATTTTTGATTTCAAATGTGTCGAATCTTACAAATACCATGACGTGAGGCTACTTGTGGTGAAGCTGAAGTTAAATTTGTCTCATGTTATCTAATTTAACATTGAAAGTCTCAAACTGAACAAGACTGAGTCCACTGGCTGAGAGTCTTCACGTACGATGCAACAGTGAATGATATTCACTTCGTCCATCTATTACTTGTCACATTTTGAATATCAAGCATAAAATTCCCAATTAGGCTGGCCTGATTCCAGCTCTCTTACCAAAAGCAGAAATGACTTTCCAAAACAATAGACAACCACATAGACGATCCTAACAGGAAGTGTCAGTAACATGAGGAGTAATGAGCACACATGCCCGTGTGTGTTCGGGCATTTGCATGTGCTCAGTTCCTCCATTTCCGAACTCTCCATTTCTACTTACTCTTCATGTTGCTCCTGGTTTCCGTATCCCACATTGCCTGGAACTGCCAGTACAGCAACAGGGCAGAGCAACAGGTGAGCCAACAGGTGAACAAGCAGCTGGTGTTGATGTTGATTCACTGGCATCGATAGTGCCGCTATTTTCAGAGTGTAAAGACGTCTCTTCTGACTCGATTTGAATGCTAAAGTTATGCAGTGCTACTGCATGGGGTACTCTCTTTCTCACCGGCTTCCCCTGGTCACCCACCACACACACACACACACACACACACACACGGATGTAAGTTTCAGGTTGGAGACCCCCTGTGTGACTAAGATAGGGAAGCCCATGCAGGTGTGCTTGTGCGTGACTCAACTCTGAAACAGAGGAATGGAAAGGTGAAGTGGGCTAACTGAGAGCTCTTCCCCTCTAACACGAAGCATCAACAGAATCCCCTGCTTACTCAAAACCCGACCCTCGTTTCCATCAGCCTTTCATTTGAAACAAATGTCAAAGTAGTGAAAACAAAAAGCAAAGTTAAGTCAATGATAAGCATCTACATTTTGAGGAAACGATGTGACAGGGTGGAGAAATTGCTGTACAGTAAGAGGCACAATACTCTGCCTCCTGCATCTTTCCTCCCACCCATGGAACAGATGAATCGCCCACAAAAGAGCCCATTACTAAATCGCTGCATTAACTTTCCATCCCTGAGCAGGAAATAGAACGGGCCCCGAGTTGCGCCACAGCTGCTGAAGCTCTCTAGGTCGATTGTTGATAGTTTCACAAGCTTTCGCATGAAGCGAGGTTCGAGGTGTGTCAAGTAAAGATGAATCCCCTCACTGCCCAGAACTGTTCTTGAGGCTTTTAGGCCTCTGTGGACTGAGTGATTCATGATAACAGCAAAGTGTCATGTTGCAATCGGGGATGAAGTGAGTGAAAGCAGAATACATGAAGTACAAATGAATGATTTGTGTTATAAAGGATCAAATTAATAAGTGATTCATAAGAGATGAAGTATTTTACAAATGTGATGATTAATAATCATGAAATAAGTAAAGGTTAATACTAAAAAGAGTAAAGAAATGTACTGATGATTTGTGTAATGGAAATGTTTTAGATCATTGTATGATTTGACAGTAGAGAGGTGAAAGGAAGACAAAGTGTTATAATACTGAATCAGGAAATGTATGTGACACAAGAGAATGATTAAGCATAATCAGTAATCACAGTTGGTGCTCAAACTGATGCCTCCAGGGAAGGGAGATTTTGAAGAACTCCACAGACTGAGTTCCTCTTCTTAACAGTAACTTACGGGAAACACCTTAAACCTTATGAGGATAATAACTTAATACGAAACAAACTGCTTGGAGGCAGTTGAGACTAAAACATAAAACGAGCATGAAAAGAGGAAGCTCTTGGTCAGTCTTTGAGGTACCTCAGCTGATTTAGGAATAATCTATTCAAGAAGTGAGATTTTGAGCAACACCACAGAAAAAGGGACTTTGTGAATATCCACTTCCCTTTGGCCGGGGGGGTTTTCGACTCGCGGAGACCCTTTTGCTCAATCTGCAGCAAAGGATGGACTGGTGAAAACACCATACTTTGGACAAAGTTGGGTATTTCATCCTGACATCCAGGGCGCTGCAGGGAAGGAGAGATCCACGGCCGAAGGATCTCCCTATTCTCCTTCCCCAGATTAAAATTCAACCATCAAGGAGACATCAGTCAAGATCAGTTAAGTTAACTTTTAGATTAATAATTTTAGTATTGAATCAATTACCAAACATGTGTTTGTTAATTAATTTAAAGCTGTACGCCTTTCCCTGCTATGTTTTGCAATAAAATTAGAATACCTGCATTTAAAGATAAATTGTGGACATTGAGCTTTTTAGGTATTCCTAGGATATAAAGTAAAGGTTATAATGTTTTAACATCAGTGGACTCATAATAGGTATCCCTAGTCTCAGCAAAGCAACAGGCCCTTAGGACCTAACAAGCTCTTTAAATTCTATCCTAGCTAATACACCAAGTGCCCGGATCATTAAGAGGAGAGCTACCTTGTAACGGAGAGCTGTTCGTCACCTGCCGTGAGGCGGTAATAGACGCGGATCTGACACGTGTCATGAGCCTTACTTGTTGTGAGGCTATGTGCTATGTCCTTTGTTGTTATAGAAAAGGCCTGGATCTTATTTACAGTTTGTCATCATGCTTATTGGTCATGGTAACATTTTTACTCACCAGTTCAGTGCAGCTTTGCACGGCCCATCAGACAGGTTTAAAACATGTCTGTTATGTAATCCATCCAGTAGCTCACTGATATCCCAAAAGAACAGTCCTGTAATTTTGGATTTCCCGTCCATAAAGTTTTGGCGACCTACAGGAGACATGTTTTCAAAAGTACTTGTTAGAATTAAAGCAGCAAGCTGACTTTTACTCACAGTGTAGATCAATCATCATTGTTAGACCCTCAACGCCTTGTGCATGTTCATTTGGAATAGAGAGTAGAAGCTGTTTTATGACTCATGATTCGGTCATAAACTGTTTAAACACTACTAGAGCTCCAAATCCTGCTTTTGCTGCCATCTAGCAGTCAAAATCGTCACCTTGCTCCACCAACACAACGTTGGCTAAGCAACACCGATGAAAACGTTTTCTAATTCATCACTGGAGGTGATGCTACAGTCTGACTTGGTTTATTTTAATGATGTATATCGGCGCGATCTCAGCAGCAGTAGTCAATAGTCACACATAAATAAAGGTTTAGAGTAAAATGTGTTATTTACCTATGCTAAAATAGAACACACCAGCAAGCAGCAGTTGCAAAAGCATTGTGTGAATGAGTGGCCTGGGTGTTAACACAATATAAAACCTTAACCCAGAACTAGCAGGTGGAGGCCTGGAGAACAGAGAACAGAGTGAGGTTAGAGACCACTTGAAGCTGCTCAGGTTTTGACCATGTCCTGAAGTCCAACTCTGCCTTTTGTCTGCTGACACTTTCCTCTACTGAACCAGGAAACCAAACCACTCGCAGCAGCAGTCAGGGAGGGACGAACGTCACGGAAAATATAACCTCTCTCTTCAGACGGGGGGGGTGAACTGAGGGCATGTGGTTACAGATATGTTGTGTTTGTTTACCTTTCATGTCCCTTAACTGGTGTTACTTTTGTGTAGTGGTCAGATACATGTTGGGAACACTTAACTTAAGTGGTGTGAGTCTTTTAACACCCATCAGCCGCCGTGACGCCTCTATTTCTTCTATAACTCTGCTCAGATGCATTCAATTTGCAGCTTCAGGAAGTAATTGCACCATGAAGATCAACAAAAGGCCATTATTCGGTGATCCAGAGGGTATTATCGCTCCTCTATGATAGCTCCTCTGTGATAGAGGAGGGCCGTAGAAGGTCAAAGGCTGCCTGAGATTCTTGCTCAGCGGCACTGCAGCAGGGCAGATGTTTGCCCCCCCCCATTGGGTTTGAAGACGAGTCTCTTGACATTCACCATTTGATTTGTGTATAAACAGTGTTTGTATAAGGTGGGCTGATACACAGACTTAAAAGCAAGCGCTCGGCGTGCAGTTTGTACACTTCCTACCTTCAGCCTACACACAGCGCACTGCTGCGTGTGTGTGCCAGTATCTTGTCAATGGTGTTCAAACCAGAGGCAGAGGTGTAAAGTGCAGATCAGTGGGCTCCACTTCAAAAGCATCATGCAGACCACGACCCTGCTGTAGATCATTGCAGCACTCTGCTGCAATGATCCCATTTGACAGAGCAGAGAAGAAGGTTACAGGTGGGGCGTGGTTTGATATCTCACTGAATTATCTCTTAGCAGACTCCAGCAAAACACCACAAAGACATGTTTAGCAGCTATTGCCTTCTGCAGGATTAAAATGGACCAAAAGTGGATTCAAATTCTGGCGATTCTGGTGTTTTATCAAAGTAAGTTTAAACAAAATTTTTCTGATGTGTGTGGCAGCTTTAAAGTGCTCTCTGGTCTGCTTCTCAGTCTTTTGCTGTTTAGTGATAAATGATATTACTTCTCCCATTTTATTGTATGTTTTAGAGATGACATCAGGGGCTGGAGAGGACATAACTGTGAAGGAGGGGCAGTCGGTTGATATCAACTGTGTTCCCAGTGAAAAGGGCACCATGATCGTGTGGTTTCGAGTGCTGGAAAACTCTGGCCTAGAATTCATTGCATCCTTCAGCACCTATGGCATATTAAAGTCAATGTCAGCCAACATCCCTTCCACCTTCAACCATGACAAGATTTCACAGAACATCTTAACGTTGGCATCATTCAACAAAGCTCGTGACAGCGGCACTTACAGCTGTGCGGGTCTGTACAAGGGTAATGAACTGAAATTTGGCAAAGTAACTCGACTGGCCGGAGGTGAGTTTGGTTCTCTGAATTTGATCTTGCGACGATTTGATGGATTTTCAGTTTTACAGCCGATCCCATCTTTCCCCTCTCTTAAGAAAAAGTGGCAATAATAAGCGCACCAGTGACCACCGCCGCCAAACCAGATCCGTGCACAACCGCCCAGCCATGCTTTTGTAAAACCAACTACACGACAGGTAAATGTTCCAAATCACAACTAGAGCGCAGCGAGTCCTGATCATCTCCGTGTTTGTAATGCTGTGAGGAGACACAGGTGGTAAATGAGCTCATGTTTTGCAGAGGAACCCAGTCTTTTCTCGTTTTGCACTCTCCTACTGATCCCACTGGCCGGCGGCTGCGGCCTTCTTCTTCTGCTCCTCATATTCACCATTGTGTGCTGCAACAGTAAGTGCACCTGAGAGCTTGAGGAACCAAAAGGAACAGCTGAAAAATATCATTAAAAATCCATTCAGATGTTCCTTTTTTGATTTCAACATCAACATTTTTTCTTTTCTTCTTTTTTTTTGATTTGCTGCAGAAATGAGGACAAGAAGATGCCCACACCATCACAAAAGAAAGTAAGTAATTTATTTATTTTTCCTTTAATCTCATTTTGTCTTTCCATTTAGGGCCCCAGACAGTATTTTACAAATACTGAGGTCATTATCCAAGGCCCCACCACCCCACTAAATTTGTTGTTCAGTGATATTTGTAAGTTTGAATTAAATAAGGCAGGCAAGGGAATTACTCTAAGAATGATCAACTTCCTTTAATTATTGTCTGAGTTTTGTCCCTGTAATTAGTGCTCTTTCTCATACTCAGTAGCCAGGAAATCATTAGGAAATTAAAAGCGGTGTTTCAGTTTTATTTCTAAAAGCTGTTTCAAAGCCTTTTTCACACAGAATGTAGTCAATAGATGTTGTCTCGGGTGTGTTGTAGAAGTTGAAACATACTGAGGCTAAATACACTGTTGCCCATAAAGTTGGAATAAAATGTTTTTTACCTCTTCTCATGAAATGACTGTGACAATGTGATTTATTCTTCATAAATAAAGTGCATATCTTCTCAACTTTATTGATAAAGTTATTGATTAAGTTATTATTAAACCACAATTAACCTTTGCAAACTGTGTATTCAGGCTTTAACAAAATTGGGGGTATTGAACAATTATTCCAACTTTATGGGCAACAGTGTAAATATTTATATATATAATAATAGAATTATAATAATGATATAATTCCTTCCTTGTTGTTAAAACAAACAAAAGACATGTCCTCGCCGCGGCCTTGCTTCCATTTTGATTTGATTGCGACCACACTGAGTCGCTGAAATCAGCTTTTAATTATCACTATAATTATTTTTTTAATATCTTATTCATCTCATATAGGCCACGGATGATGCCTCCTGAAAAGATGATGATGACCAACAGACACGCTTAATCTGGATATTTTGCCGCCAACTTAAAGGGCTTTCATCATTTGCAAGTGTTTAGTTTAACGCATCGAATACTTTGTTTTAACTGCACTGTGTTTTGATGGCTCTGCACTGTCACCTACAGATTGAACTCTTTTGATGAAATAATGTGATTTGAAATGTCTATATTTATCCAAATTCCATGAATGTTGAAGGTAATTGAAACCACTGAAGTCCTGAGAATATTAATGATTCATATTCATTTTACTCTTGAAATGTGTGCAAACATTGTAAGAATTATTTTAGCCTTTATATAGATTTCACTTTAATTTACAATTACTGTCTGTACTTCTGAAAGTTTTTTCTTACTTATCCTGCACTGTCCTTTAGCTTTTGTTATTTTCTTTGTTAATTTTGTTTTATTAATTTCTCAAAAGTAGCATTTCTTGTCATTTTTAAATTTCTGTACACCAAGTAATGAGGAACAAATTATTTTTACTTTAGAAAATCAGATGTACAATATATTGGAATTGTCCCACTGTTTATTGTTATGAATAAATCAAATATAATACCACACAGACAAACGTTTCTTTCTCTGCTGCAATTCACTGTATTTGTCTTTATTTATATTTGTCACTTTATCTCCTTTTCACACAGCAAACCCACTCGTTTGCATCTCCATCAGTCATTCAGGGTCTCGGCACAGAAAGTTTTACAGCTTTGCTGTGAGCCCCCCCCCCGAGTGAAAAGGAAGTGGGCTGCAACAACTGTAGGTAGAGAGAAAAACCACTAAGTCAGGAGCAGAGAAACACACTTTCAGAGGAGAGTCTGTTCACTTTAATACACATTTCCCTTCCCACTTTAAGAAAACAGTGTTTATTGATTTGCTGCGACACGTCGCTGTTTCCCCACACATTAAGGCAGCTCATGTAGGTTTTTATTTCTCATTTTAGACAGAAAATCATAGAAACGAAAGTCTACACCACCGTTCAAATCATTCGATTTCTTTATTCAATTAGTATTCCCACATCTAAAATAGCTCTCATATCTTTTGACTCACACCCACACAAAACCTTTGACATGAAAAATAAAACTTGGGGATATTGATATTTGACTTTACAGATTCTAAATTATACAGTGTTGTCTTATGGAGAGCATCTTCTTTTTTCATTTTTTTTTTTTACAGTATACAAACAAGGGCAGTTAATAAAGCTTGTAAACACCTCAGTTCACTAAGTGCACTTCTGGACACCAGGATTGTGTTTTTTACAACTCCAAAAACATACAAAAGACCAGAAAATCAGAGGCATTTGCAAGAAGCTGTCGGATACAGAATTAAGCAGAACACCTCCTGGGAATCTCCCACATATTTAACAATGTAAACGATGTGTTGTCCAAAATATAAGCGAACTAAGCTGTACACTAGTGTCTTAATGGCATCTGACCACATTATGATAAAAAAACCTTGGCTTTTCTGTGTATATCAACATTGCACAAACTTCCCGATACTATACACCCACTCCGTACTGCTCCCACACACAAGCTGACAGTCACCACTGCTCCAACCAACATCACAGCACCACCGGGCTTAGATGAGCGGTACGCTGTGATATTAGTGCCACTGGAGTAACACAAAGTGTCAGCTGAGATGTAAATGCAGGACTCAACACAACAACTGACAAATTTACACTTGACTTTAACTCGTTCTTTCCTCACAGCTCCTTTCTCAGTCTATTCATCGCTCATTCTTTCATTCTCCATCTTGTTTTTAAAGTCTCGCTCTCATTTTTCTCCAAAGACAGAAACCAAAAGTTTCTCATCCTTATAAACATGTGAAACCGAGCAAGCAAGGCGCTGCACGCAGAGAGAGGTGTGTGTGTGTGTGTGTGTGTGTGTGTGTGTGTGTGTGTGTGTAGGTGTTATGGTTGTGTCTAGGTTTGTCTTTCATCCAGTATACATTCTTGATGATTTAGAAAAATAGAAACATCATTCTCCAGAGAGCAGCTCCCTCACTGATGCGTCCTCACGGCCCGGAGGACAAACTGCACCGACAACCTGCGACACGAGACACATTTAGCAGTCAAGATGTGGATGTTTGTCCTCCTCATGTTGTATCTTTTGTAAGGTAAAATTGTGCATAAAAATTAGAACAGAACTTACAGAGTGGTCTAGCTCTTGCCTCCCTTCTTTGTAGATGTCGGCACAACGTCGGAGCTTAGCTGAGCTGATAGCTGGTCAGCAGCAGATTGCTCCTCTGCATGATGTTTCTGAAATACAAGGGTAACATTTTAAAATATGTATATATGTAAAAAAAGGAAAAGAAGAAGCAGTGCCTTTGCATGCAATACAGATATAATGTAATCATTAATTAACTTGAGGCGAAGCAGAGACAGGAGGGTGCATCATATGCAGCTTTGTGCAGCTCCACTGAGGGAGACTGTTGTTTTTGGATCAATTGTAAGGACACAGATTCATTTTGATCATTATGGTTCATATCCAGCTTCATTTAGGCCTTCATGCAGCATGCAGGTTACTTACTTTAGACCTTGACTTTGACTTGCTCTTCCCCTGTAACAAAGTTGACACCCTGGTTAAGCTCAACATCTCAGCCTTGCTGTGCGACGAGGTGACCACGATACAGTAAGTACTAGTAAACGGCCTACAGAGGGCGCCATGTGGAGATGTGATTAAAAGTGTGTAACATCAGTAAATACGATGTGTCGCTGGTCAATAGCAGGTTTTCCAAACTCATTTGCACTCATTTACATTTGGTCCTGTGTTACTCATCAGTAATGTCATCTGACGCAGAGATCCTACATCCTGATCTCCACTTCTTCTTCTTACCTTTGGTTTGTCCGATTTAGATTTGAACTCTGGGGCGTCTGGGAGCAGGGTGTCGGACAGGGAGGCTAGGACAGAACCGGCCATTGGCTGAGAGAGAATATGAATAAATAAATAAATGATTAACAAACATATCAAATGTTATCAGCCCATAAAGAATCCATGTGCAGTCGCCTGCAGTAGTTTAAATTCGAATTTCCAACAAGAAATGAACAACAATAAATGTCCAGCTCGCAACTTTCAATTGAAACTTAACACAAATGTCACGATTGCTCTTGAATGTGAGTGTTTTTAGCTGTTTTGTTGTTTGTTTTTCATTATTTTTTGTGTGTATTCATTCCGTTATAATTAATAAGTTCTCTTGACATCATTGAATCGATCCCCCGAGATGTAAATAAGGGTTGAATAGATGAATGAATCTCGAGGTGCAACAATAAATATTACGCAGGCTGTTTTAACATCCTGGTGTTAGTAAATGTGGCATTAAAAACCTTAATCAGCAGAGAATCCAAAGACAGATAATATATTTTTTATATTCCCCCTATGTATATTGTATTGTTTCTATTTTTATACTTCCTCTGTCTTAACTGTACATATTTTGTTTTATATATCCTCCTCTGCTGTTACATTGTAAATTAAAGGAATATCTTATCTTATCTCATCTTAATCCTGATTGATTGGCTGAGTTGTTGCGCTAAAATAATTAACTAAAGCTCAAATGTGTCCTATAAGGAGGTGCTGTAAGTTTTGCAGTGTATTCTCTGTGCTACCTTCAGGGGATCTGAGTCCAGCACAGGAGGCTCCAGCTCTGCTGTGGCGGCAGATGATGAGGCCGGTGCAGCGGACATGGGAGCAGCAGAGAAGTCACCGGACAGCAGGTCCAACGCTGTTTTATCATCCATAGTCTTGTAGAGAGCAGAGAAAGACAGGAAATCAAACTGCATCTGCATGTTGTACACAGATCTGTATCATTTTAAAGTGCTCGTCTGTCTACTGTGATCGTCTGTGAGTGTGTGTGCAGTTTTACCTCCTTGGATGCTGCATCTGCATTTGGCTTTGCTTCAGCCATTTTCTTTAAAATAAAATTAATGAACATTAGATACACAGTAAAATCACCACATACTGCAAATAAGCACGAACATTCAAATCAACACCATCCCACAGTATTTTTGTCCAGATTCAAAGTGTGGAAACGAGATTATATGAATGTGAATTAACACATTAAACTAATTTAGTCTTTTGATTAAAAAACAAAAATCACATGCTCCTTATCGGCCACATGTTGCAGCAATAAAACACATGACACACGACGACAGATGTGAGTTTACTTTAAGATCTTCCTCGGTGGATCGATACTTCTCTGGCAGCGTGTCGTCTCTCTCTCCCATTTTAATCAGCCTCTCTTCATTGATCTTCTTCTCCTGCAACGCATCAGGACAGCTGAGGTGACTTTTCTGGAATTAAACGTATTCTCTGCCATACTGTGCTCTTGATGTGTGCTAACTACCTTGACAATGTCCTTGGCAGGAACCGGGGCGGGCTGAGGGGCGGGTGTGATATCCTTCAGGGTGTCCGACAGAGCATCCAGGGCGCCGTCTGCCTCCGCTGGCAGCTGAGTTCACAAACAGACAGAGAGATTCTCACTCTTAGCTCAAGGGTTTTAGAGATCCGTAGTCCAAAAAGGCTTTGGACTGTACTTGGTTACCTCTGAAGCAGCTTCTGTGGGAACACAAACAGCAGACTTCACTGCTGGAGCAGCAGTGGCGGCGACAAAGTCTCCTGCCAAGGCGTCTAGAGCGAAGTCTGCACAGGGCTGGGGGAGCGACGGAGTAAAGAGTAAAAAAATCTGTGTAGGAATCTGAATTTCAAATCATTACATCATCACTACTTCTATGGGACTTTAGTGTTGTAAAGAGGTATCTGTGCATCACTTTGTGTTATTCAGGGCTGCAGTAAATGGTGATAGATCCACAGAGTACCTGTGCAGGAGGAGCCGAGGGGGTGACAACAGGAGCCTGGACTGCAGGAGCTGCTGAGGAGGACAAAAAGTCTCCAGACAGAATATCCAGAGCCTCACCAGTGCCCATGGTGACCTGCAGGAGGAGGGACATGATGAGGATCAATGTGTATGCATGAGACGCTGTTTTAAGGAGAAACATGGGTGAGATCTTTTTTTAGAATTTTTTATATCCAAAGTGTAAAATATTCTTTGCTGAAGAGGAACTTCATAGCATTTTGATCTACGTCTCCGTCTCACCTCAGGTTTTGGAGCAGGCAGTTTTTTGAGTTCGTCCTTGTTAAACCTGTAATCTGGATGAAGTGTGTCCTCCCTCTCTCCAACACGCACACCCTTCTCCTTCTTGAATTTGTCCTCCTATGAAAACAAAAAAACATTACCTGGTGGGAACATTATTATTATCTATTGCTGATTTTAAACCAACAAAATGTTGTAGATGAAGCCAGACAACAGTGTGTGTTTGCTGAGTGAGCTTTTTGTGTGTGCACGTGTGTTTCATACCAAGACGATGTCCTCAGGTCTGAGTTCGGAGGGTTCAGGTGTCGGCTCATCTGCTGCCAACATGTCACCGAGGGCGCTGAGAGCATCCAGGGACATGGCCGCACCCTGAGGAGAGGACGGGAGAGGAAGCGCATCATTTGGCTGTGGCAGTTTTGATAATGAGACATAGCTTAATGGTCCCAAAAAAATGAAAAACAGAAAGAAAGTACAAGGCAACAAGAAGGTAAAGTAATTATAGAATTAACTTTTTTAGCTATACACTCCAAAGAAAAAAAATTTAAGCATTTCAGGAAAAAGAGCCAGTACCTGATCAGTCTTGGGTTTCGCTTGTTGTGTTTGTGCAGCGATGACATCAACTGTGCTCGGCTCCTCCAGAGGACAAACCGTTTTCTGCGGAAGCACAGGGACATACAGTGGGACATGAAAACAAGACATGGTACAGCAGAGAAAGCCTGGACAGGCACACACAGCGGACAAAACCCAGTTACGTCCATTTATTCTGTTAATTCAGTAAGGAGACACACACAGTACGGAAGGACAAAATGACAAAACACACACACATTCACACACATCAGTAGCTTTGAGAGGCGGAAGATTTAGTTCAAGTCACAAAATCTCCACACAGTACATCTTAGTGGCTACAGATGCCGCTAACACATCCACAGTGTACCTGTGCAGGAGGAGCTGAGGGGGGGGGCACAGGAGCCTGGACAGCAGGAGCTACTGAGGAGGTCATCAAGTCCCCTGACAAAATGTCCAGAGCCTCACCAGTGCCCATGGTGGGCTGCAGGAGGACGGGACAGAGACGCATCCATCAATATCATGCAATAAGTGTTGGTAGGTCGTTTAAACAAGAGTTAAACACGACTCGTTTTAACTTGTCCCAGCCGCACCTCAGGTTTGGGAGCAGGTAGTTTTTTAAGTTCATCCTCCTTGAACCTGTAGTCTGGAGGAAGTGTGTCCTCCCTCTCTCCCACCCGCACACCCTTCTCCTTCTTGTGTTTGTCCTCCTATAAAAAGAAGAAAAGGTGGACATGATAGTACCCGGTGAGCGTTTCTGTGTGGAGGACAGCACGAGGCTCTCTGGAATCAAAAGCTGCGAACTCTGTGCTCCTACCGAGACGATGTCCTGAGGTCTGACTTTGGGCTCCTCAGGTTTTGGTTTGTCTGTCGGCAACGTGTCGCCAAGAGCGCTGAGAGCGTCCAGAGAAAAAGCATCGCCCTGAGGAGAGGACAGGAGAGTGTGCTCTACTGATCTGTCAGAGGTTTATAGTTTAACTTGAACTGAAAAGAAATCAGGGAACTAAGCCTGTAAGTTTTCTGTGTCTCACCAGATCAGCCTTGGGCTTGCTGTCAACAGCGTCCTTCTTAGCGGCAGTTTTCTCTACTTTTGGAGCAGCAGGACACACAGCCACAGGGGGAACTGCAGAGGATTCGACTTTCTACACCAGACAACAGACAACAGCTTTAAACTTTACATTTATGGCCTTCTTACATGTTATATGTCTTATTTTTTCATATTTTTGTCATGCATTTATTTTGAAGCATATTGAGTCTATGTCTGTCATGTAAATGGTTTTTTGGTGATAGCCAGACTATTTTTCTAACACCATCAACAGGTCAAAGCTTTCACTCATCCTGAGAAATGTCTCAACATCTACACCATGGGTCAGCACTAAAGTTTGCACAGGCATTCATGGTTCCCAGATGTTGTATCCTAATGACTTTGGCGATCTCTTGACTCTTCCTCTAGCACCACCGTGAGGTTACCATTTATGGTTTTATGTCAAATGTCAGTAGGATGTGAGAATTGCTGTACCTTGGCAGTAGAAGCAGAAAGTCCAGCCTCCAGAGAGAAATCATCTGAGACTTTCTTCGCCTTGGCTTTTTTATCAGCAGGAGGAGCAGGACACACAGCAACAGGGGGACCTGCAGAGGCTTTCTACAAGGACCGACAGAGACGGCATGTTAAGAAATAATGGCTACCGCATCGCTGCTTGTATTATTTTGCCTGGTATTGCAAGTGATAGATCCACAGCGTACCTGTGCAGCAGGAGCTGCTGAGGAGGTCATCAAGTCTCCAGACAAAATGTCCAGAGCCTCACCAGTGCCTATGGTGGGCTGCAGGAGGAGGGACACGGAGGACAGAGAGAGACATGTTTTAGTACATTAATATCCTGCAGCTATTACAGTGTTTATATCACAGTGATTCTTTAAGAGCTTTAAAGCGAATTTGTCCCGGTCTCACCTCGGGTTTGGGAGCAGGGAGTTTTTTGAGTTCTTCCTCTTTAAACCTGTAGTTTGGAGGAAGTGTGTCCTCCCTCTCTCCTACACGCACGCCCTTCTTCGCCTTGTGTTTGTCCTCCTATGAAAAGGAAAAGAGGAGGAATTAGGACCATGTCTGGTGGAGAATTTCCCAGCAGATGTCTCTAGGGGGAGGAGATACGCAGTCTGTGAGACACGATGAGAAGAAGACAGTTTGGGTGATTGTGCTCCTACCGAGACGATGTCTTCAGGTCTGAGTTTGGGGGGTTCAGGTTTTGGTTCTGCTGCTGGTAACATGTCGCCAAGAGCACTAAAAGCATCCAGAGATATAGGGCCAACCTGAGGAGAGGAAAGAAGTTAAGTGTGCTAATCTCTCACATATTGTTTAAAGCTGCAGTTATAACTTTGGTTGAAATAATAAGTGCCTGTGAACGCTGTGAAGTCGCTGCGATTGGGTAAGTATGTGCTCGCTAAACCTGATTGGTTGTTTTTGATTCAGACTTTTTTAAAAGGAACCGTTCAGTCAAACATTGTTAGTGAGATGCAATGATCAAATCACTTCTACCACATTTATAATGAAATAATGTTACTACTACTGCAACTTTAACTATAAAAATAAGAAGAAAATAAAGCAGTGTTTTGTCCACGCGTGTAAACCTCACGTCATCAGTCTTGGGCTTGGTGTCCTTTTTGGTTCCCAGTTTTTTATCAGCAGGAGGAGCAGGACACACAGCAACAGGAGGAACTGCAGGGGCTTTCTACAACAACCAACAGAGAGGACATTCGGTGTAGCTTTGTCAAAGTAGTTCAACATTTCACTTAGTACAGTGAAATATCCTGATCGTAAAGACAGAGATCTGACTAGCCAAGAGGAAAGAAAAGAAGGGATTGCTGTACTGTGACAGGAGCAGAGGAAAGTCCAGCCTCCAGAGAGAAATCATCCAAGGCTTTCTCCATCCTGGGTTTTTTATCAAGAGGAGGAGCAGGACACACGGCCACAGGGGGAACTGCTGCAGGGGTTTGAGGCTGCTGCAACAGAGACACGACATTAGACGATTAAACTTTTAGCTCCTTCAGTCAGACACCACTACAGTGACATTCAAGTTGTACTTTACCTTCACAGGAGGTGGTGCAAAGTTAGCAGGGCCAGCAGATGAGGCACTGACGGTTTCAACGCGGTCCTTTTTCTATATATATATTCAATTTGGACAAATACAAGATGGGATTAGTTAGACTACTAAAAAAAGCACAAAGCTAGGCTCTCAGTTTCATACAAGAGTTTAAGTGTAAAGGCTGGGACCATCAACCATTTAAGTATTTACTTTTGTCTAGAGGGTAAATGGGGTGTAAAGCTGGAGGGTGGATTAGCAGCGGAGTGCTACATGCTTGAAGACTCTCACCTCTGGCTTCTTGGACGCTGCTGGAGCGGCAGAAGACATGAAACCGGCTGTAAGAGAATCCAGGGCCTCGTCCGTGCTCAATGGTTTCTGAGATGAAAGACAGAGGGTGCATGACCACCAGATCACAACACAATACACTGACAGAATCTGATCAAAGTACTCCAAATAAAGCTTTAATGACAGCCACATCATCCTCCACTAGAGGGCATATTTGATCAAGTCACAAGCAAACAAAAGGGCAAAATAATGCAAACCAGACAGCATGTACCAACAGTGAAGAAAAAGTACAGGCACACCCCTCACATTCCATCGAGACAAAATAACACAAATAAACTCAAACTAAAGCTACGGCTGACACAAAAAACTGCTCTGATTTAGAAAACATATGATGCAAATCAGAACTTAAAACTGAAAAGTCACACTGGAGGAAAGTATCTGGGTGGAAAGATGCCACTTACAAGACAAGGTGACAAAGTGTGAGCAGGTTATGATGCAAATGTACCGAACTGTTGACGGTGAGTAAACGGAAACTTGCATATGGGTTGACATCAAAGTGTGTGACAGCTGTATCAGAGAGTGCGTACATGCGTGCGTGTCAATGTGCGCACACATTTACGTAAGTGTTTAGGTTTGGTCGGACAAGAGCCAGCGAGCTCGGACTGAGAAGGTGGGTGCAGCGCAGTTTGCTGAGACAACACCCACCAGCGCAGTGCAACATTCCCGACTCTAGAGGAAGCAGCAGGTCATACGGTGGGGTAACGTCTTCCAGAGTGTGTTTGTGACGAGTGCGTGCTCACTTTCTTTTAGCTTTTAATGTGCGAGTGAGTTTAAAGGGCGACTCTCTCTCTCTCTATGAACTGCATCTGTATCCAAATTAGCAGAATGTAGCAGAGGTTGTGACTCCTCTAAATGTGTGTTGTTCACTTACAGGAACATCCTTGGGTTTATAATCTGCAGGAACTGGAGGCTAGAAAAGAAAAGAAAACGTTCATTTTAGACTAGAGAAGAACATTTAAAAGCTCAAATAATTCAGAGCATCAACTCGGGATGTTGACGATAACCACGATATTGAAAAATGAAATACTACATGTCAATAACACGCACGTGATAATAGCATGTGCACATTCAGTGGTTCACTCCAGTTTGAAATCTGATAAACTAAACATGCTCGTCTTCCTTCATGAAAACTTGCCATAGGCAGAAGATGGGAAGAGGAAAAAGAGGTCCACCCAGTTTCCCTTTCATTAGACATTAAGTCTAATTGCTCTTTTTGTACACTTTTGTACAGTTATGGTTGGAGACTCTCTCCCTCTACATAAAAGATTAACTTGACGAGCTTTGATAGCTATTTAGTTTGTTCATATTCTCCATAGGTACTGCAATAGTATTTATTTAATGGATTCTTTTGGCGTGTGGTGAATTTGTGATATCATGAGAGCCATAGCATCAATAAATACTCTGAAATCTCTGACACATTCTCTTATCTTACTCTGATGATAACTGGCAATTTAGGCAGTTCAGCTTTTCAAGTTTTCTCCTGCTCAAAGTATCATTTTTAAATATCTCAGTGCCAATGTTATACATGGGATTCAGCAATAACTGCCCACATAGAAAAAATAAAAATAAAAAAATAGAATTGTCAAAATCTTAATCTAATTCTGGAAGTATCTGATCAAAGACTAAAGAAACTAGATTATGAAGCTGATCAGGCTTTTGATGGTACGTGACAGTTTGTTTGATTCAATACTATGGATATATTTTGTACCACATGTGTGTTTGATACTCAGCCCTATTCATCTCCGTCACAATACAATGGAGATAAATGTTTTATGAGTTTTATTTAGCCCTAAAAAATGACATTTCAAAACTTGCTGATCACTCTAGATAATCCACAGGCCTGACTGTCAACAGTTTTCATAGGAACCGCTTCCTCCTGAAGAAATAGTCCCTCTAAAAACACGCTGACAGAGAGGTCTGTCAGTGGGGCAAAAAACATACTTGGCTGGCGATGCGGCAAAGCTAATTAGTGAATCAGAATAAGTGGTGACGAGGAGGAGACTTGGGGGGAAAAACTGACCATATCTTCAAATCTGTAGCCTGGAGGCAGCGTGTCGTCTCTTTCTCCACATTTCTGACCCTTCGTGGAGGTGATGTCATGCTGAGACACATGCAACACACACGTGGTTAATCACAGCAGATCCATGCTGCAGCTCAGTGCAATCTATAATCAATTTACACACACACAACCACACGTGCACACAGTGTACCTCTTTGACCTCTGGCCCGGTGTATACAGGCTGCGGGGGTACGACAGGATCTGTGGATGGTAGTATGCTGGCCAGGGCGTCATATGGATCCACAGCGGGCGCCTGCACATGCAACACGGCTCAGCACACTCGAGCAAGCAACATGCTTTTCAAATCAAAGTCAGACCGCTTCAGTGCGTCTTTACCTCTTTGGCTCCTTTAGCTGCTGCGGGAGGAACCTCCACCTGCACCTGCAACACAGATCCAGAATCAGTACACAGACTTCCACATCATGGAGCATGCAACACGTGGACTTCATCAGTGTCCCTCACTTATCTTCATGATAATATAACTCCAGAGAGAATATGAAATGTGAGATTTGATGATATTCTTAAACTAAAGGACATTTTCCCAAAGTCACCAGGATCTGACGGCACAGTAGAGCTTTATTCAGTCAGAGCACCATGAAAATATTCGATGCATCAATATTCTACAGATAGGAAATACGCAGGATGAAAGTATCAGACGGACTTCAGCCCTGTTGGAACATCTACCTTCGTTTGTGTTGGTTTAGCTCCTTCTTTCTTCCCCTGAACAGACACATTTCCAGCCGCAGCCGTGGCTGCTGCAGCTGACTTTGATGCTTTAGTGGGATCAACTTGAGGCACATCAGCTTTGAGTGTTGTGGTGGCAGTGGCTCTCTAAAATACAACGGATTTGAATCTATCATGGGCAAAGTACACGTCAAGTAAAATTAAAGGTCTGCCGTGCATGCACAAAGTCAGTAAGGTACCCAGAGAAACAAATAAAGGACAGAACAGTGAGGGAACCTCCACCGACTCCATGACAGTCATGAGTTTAGAGGTGTCAGCAGGTGTTGAGCAATGAATCCAGCGAGAGAAGATTAACAGATGAACTTGCAGGCCTGTCCTCTCCAGTGCTTTGCTCTGTTGACTCAGATTTGTGGTGTATGCGTGGTGTTGCAAGTGGAGAGGTGCGCACCATTTGCAAATACAATAACAAGCGTTGGCATGCTGAGCATAGGGCGGCAAAGTTAAGAACAAAGGCCCTCTATACCTCCCAAATGGTCATGTCCAAAGTAGAAAGGAGAGGACCAAAGCCGTGAAAGAAACTCCCATAGAGAGCAATGTCCAAAGCAAGAAGAGAGCTCTCAAGAAAGTAAAAAAATAAATAAACGGATAAGATGTTGAAATAAAGCAACAACAGCCTTGAAAAGAACATCTTGAGGGCGTCATGGAGGCAATAAAAAGCCTAAAAAGCCTGTAGCAGTTGAGTCTACCTTGGCTGTGTCTTCTTTACGCTTGGTCGCAGCAGCGCTTGCTGTGGTGCCAGCGGCAGGAGGAGGAGCCGGAGCTGTGGCTTTGACTTGGGACACAGGTGCGGTCTACAAACATGTAGCCAAATGATTCACTCACATAAACAAGGACCGAAGGATTCACAGCAGCAAAACATAGTGACAAGAGATGTGGACCACGTTCAACACTGTTAGTGAAAACGGAGCAGGAGAAGATGAGCGGTGATCCACATAAAGTCCAACTAAAGCAGAAATACAACCTCTCTGCTGAGGCGAATCTGACCACTGGTCAGTGTGTATGGTTAAACATGGGCTTTTTCATGCTTTAAAATATGTGTATTCTTTATAGTACTGTTGACCTTTTTCTAAACTTTTTTAATTTCTTATCTGCCTCCCAGAGCCTTGAAACTTTGGTGTATTCATGAAGCCCTCACACTGTATTTGAATATGTGAGGTTCGGCTGCTTAGAAATGTATTCTCCCCTGATGCTATCAGAAAATCATATCTAAAAACTAACAAAAAAAACAGACACAACGACTGTAACAATAAGCAGTGCAGCGAGCAAACAAGAGCGCTGTGAAGAAGATCGTGTGAATCTGGTAGCTGACACACAAATCATGTTTGTAGGAGTTTCCCACAAGCACATGGCACATCAGTCTCTGCTGACGAGACATCACAACCTAAACAACAAATTCAGTTAAATGTTCAAGTACCTGCAGCTGAAATCTAAATTTCAGTAAAAAGATCAGCAGTAATGTAAATACACAAGAAAAAGCGCCGACCAGCGGCTTCGTCATGATGACATCATTACCTTTGACGTCTGTTTAGGACCGCCCCTCGCCCCAGCTGATGTCACGTCAACAATAGCAGCCCCAGCAGACGACATGTCAATAACAGTAGCACCTGCCGGCGTAGTGTTAGTCTACAAACCAAGGAGCATGAGAAAGTTATTCATGGGGGCAGCTGTGCGGCTTGTGGTGAGCGTTCATCCCAAGCGTGAAGACATGAGAGCTCATTAATGTGAGACAGCAAGTGTTCATCTTCTGATGCACGTGACAGGTCAAGACGTTTGGATGCCTGAGCCAGAAAAAGGAAGATGAAAAGGATGAGGAAGCCAGTGAAGAGGAGACGTGAGCTGCCTCGTGACGAGCACACACTCGGAGTGTAGAGGAAAGCAGTGATCGGTGTTACGTCGCCCCAAACAGCCAAAAGCCCCCCCTTCCTGCTTTTACTCATCCAGAGTCCGTCTACCTCTGGTTTGGCTTTAGGTGCCTCTTTTCCTGCTGTCCCCAATGAAGCACTTCCTCCTGCTGTGACACCGCCTCCTTTGGCTCCGCCTGTTGCCGTGGTAACCACCCCCGGCTTTGTAGCCATGGCGGATCCTGACGAAGCTTTCTGCAACGCACCAGGTGTGGAAAAGTTGATCATCTACCTTTATTACAGCTCAACGGATGCTTGTACTGCCTATATACTTTTCTTGGTGGCAACTGCTAATGTATTTAGTGTTTTGTGACAAAATGAAGTGTTAAAGGGGCAATACACTGATTTTACACACAAACATCTGAGGATTTGAAGATGCTGCACAGTGGGAACTAATTTGAGTTAGACACACAGTTTTATTATTACTCACAGTCCATTTTACCATGACACGGACTAACTGGTGTGTCACAAGCTGATTATTCCAAATTATATTATCAATAAAATACTTATTAAAGAGCTAAAGATAGTTCTTTCTGTGTAGCACTGCTCATAGACACTGCCACTGAAACACGAGCAGCTGTAGCCGACTATGGCAAAGTCAACCACGAGGAATGAAAAGGGGCACCGAGGTCAGCAGCTAACAAGAGTCACTTATAGCTGAAGGTTAATGACTGAGTAATACAAGCTACATGTATATATATAAATATCTATGCAAGTTTAAAACTACACCATTCTCTCATATTATAGTTCATTCTATTTTAAACATTGCTGCACCTATTTTCTGCACACAGCCACCTTCATATCACTTATATCCCACCAAAGCCATTTTGTACAAGCCGGGCACAGAAATAGACGCCGTCGAGGCCCGGTTGTTGAAGGACGAGTGAAAACACTTCAGGCTGGCTCTTGTTCTGTTAAAACAGTGTCTGGCCTTTAAGAAGTGTAAGAAACTGGAAAAACAGTTTGGCTGTAGACTCCCTAAAAGTCTGGTGTTTCAAAGATGTCATTCTGTCAAAACAAAACTAGCCATTAAGTGACTTTCAGTATTTTTTTTGTCCAAGAAGACCAGTTTGTCCTGTTGTTGTCTCCTCTAAACCCGACTGGAGAAACTGGACGGACATTTAATACAGAGCGGTTTATGCCAAATACCTAAAAAGTCTTTGATGAAGTCTGCCAACTGTTTTCTAGAAACAGACCTGACACTGGTATGTTAACAAAGACCAATATCTTATAAATAAACATGCAAAAGTGCATGTAGTTATATAAAGTGTTGTTATAATTCCTGAGTTCCTGATTAAAATACTGGTGAATTATCTTAACTTGTCCTCTTCCTAAAGTCCCATTTAAACAAACAAGAACTATCGTAACGTCTGGAAAATACTCCGATCAGGAACAAATCTGACTGAACACAAAGGGACAGGCACTTTGATCCATTGTCCGAGAGCAGCATTAAGGGGTTAAACTGCTTCCCACTTACTGAGACGCTGGGTGTTACCACGCTTGTGCTTGAATGGAAGGAAGAGGAAAGTTTTCTTAGCTGCGTGCTACCGCTCAGAGAGCACAGCTGAATCTGTCCCTTCGCTCTGCTTAAAACGGTCAAAAACAGAAAGCAGCACAATGCTGGAGCAGGAGAGGAAGCACTACACATAGTTCAGATAATGGGCAGGTCTGAGGTCAGTCAGGCAGCAATGCACTGATTGAACACAGGAAGTCAGCATGTGAGTTTTGTCTGAGAGAGAGAGAGAGAGAGAGGCAGGATGAGATGAACGTTTGATACCTCAAACTGTGCAGGCTTCACGGTGGAGACCTGAGCTGCCGGTTTGGGTGTGGCCTGGCTCGGCTGCGACTAGAGAGAGACAAAGAAGCAAACAGAGAGAGGGAGAGGGAGAAGTTACACATGTACAAATCTAGCAAGAAACCATCGTAATCAGTTCAAGACTCACAGAGAGAAACATGTCAGTTTCACAAGAGTCTGCGTTTGTGGGAAACTCAACATTCCCTGCAGCTTATTTCTGGACACAGAGGAAAACATGCTGAAAAGTTTGTCACCACAGCTTCGAAGTGAACAGAACAGAGCAGGAGATGAGGTAAAGAACATATCTGCTAGTAACTTCAAGTACTGCTGCACAGTATCCACAAGCACATCCATCACACTGCAGTCAGAGGGGGTTGATTCAAGCGCTACATTCCAGGGTGTGACTGCTGTTTGACAACAGAGAACAAAGAAACCGAGTATTATTGTTGCCTGTGGTCGCCTTAGCAACGGACAACACGTGACAACGAACGCAGGGTTTGACAAGCTGCTCTTCAGCTGACGTCACGCCGTGTAAAAATGGACGATGAGATCATTCAAATCAGTCCTCAAAGAGACCCAACTAGGACGGACTTCTTTTCCACCCTCACACAAACATGGCAGCAAATCTGTGCCGCGCTGCACTTTCTGACGCAGCGTCAGTGGTGCTCGTCTCAGATTTCCTCTTGATTATAGTTGAGTCTCTTTAGCAGATGCATCAAACTGTGGCCACAAAATGTAAATTACATTATTTCATGTGCACGAGAGGATTTTACTCCAGAAAAGAAATTATAATGACAGAATGAAGTGACTGTGTGGTTTCATGTATCATCTCTTATAAAAAGGTGTTAAGTGTTTGTTTCTCACGCTATGATAAAAAAGCATACAAATGTAGTTACTTTTCCTACTGTGAGTGTCCTTAATTTAAAATATTATCTGATTCCTACTTTTATATTGTCTAAGTCTGAGAAGAGAAAGCTCCCGGACGCGGTCCCTTTACTTGAAAAAAACTTTATTGAAAATACAACATTTCAGTTCCCAGACCTTCATCGGGTAAAAAAAAGACAGAAAATGTTGTATTTTAGTATTTAGTATTGTATTATTAGTACAATACAGTACAAATAATACAATTTTGGGGTCCAAATGTCACAAATGTTCTATCTCACATTACTTCTCTCCTCGAATTCAATTAGAATCAAATGGAAACAGATGAAGTATCCATATCCTCGGTTATATCTCTTATATTCTTTGAGTATAAGCATTAAACCAGGTGAGGTAACCAACCTACTTTGACAGACAGTGGTCAACTTGTAAATTAACATGTGTAGCTATATGAAACTGTATAAAACTAGTGTACTCACCTCATTCAGGGACCAAGGTCTGTCAAAGCAGTACTGAAAGTATTGTGACAAAGATATGTACCAAAAAGTAAACTTGTCAGGGCTCTCCTAAGAACAACCTATGTGAACCATGTTTGTTATGTAGTGTAATTTCTTCTTAGTTAGCAGGCTGAATATATGAAATAAGTCTGAAATAAGCCAATACTGACCAATAAACCGAGCTGGACCAAATATCAGTCAGGCTCTAGTACACACGTGTTCCTCAGACTGGAGGGCCTGAACCTGCATGTTAGGAAGCCCCACAAATTTAGAGTAGAACCACAAAATACCTCAAAGAAGATTTTTACTGGGTTTAAGAAGTATAGACTTTTTTCTCACACTTGAAAGTTTCTATTCCCAACAAAACACAAAACAAGTAAAAGTAAACTGTCATTATAATACTGCAGGAATCAAGCATTATTGGCACTATCCTGCAGTGAGAATAGACTGAATGGGTGTCATTATAAGTCTAAGCAGAAGCAGTAAAGGAGAATTACAATTCTAATCATACTCCTCTCATTTGTACTCTCTGCTACACAGAAGGAACTGAAGAAGAAGCATCTAGTTTCACAAAAGCACACAGTGCTTTGTAAACTTCTCTTTGGAGGCAGCCGTGCATGCAGTTCAGTATGTCTGAGGCATGCCGAGGGCTCCAGGTGGAGCCCTGTATGCTGCAGAGCCCAGCCCAGCTCTTTCAGGCAGTGTGAAGAAAGAGCCTCCACCCCACTGGCAGCAGGTCAGAGCGACTGCAGTCAGTTTCACATCCAGCCCAGTCCATTGTATGCTGCTGTGTCAGACCTAACCAAGCCAGTTAGTGAGCATTACTCAGTCTGTTCATGTTAACCAGGCAAGTTTGTGAGACCATTTGTCTGTCAGTCACGGCACTGCAAAACGTATTCTTGACAGATGGCAGCGACAAAAACTCTTCTTCCAATTATCATTATCCCATGTCTAAACACCTGTAAGCCTCGGAGTAAGTTAACCTGTCAAGCCAGCTGCGCATCATGTTTTACAGTTACACTGAGCTGGCAGGACGGAGGCTAACGCCCGGATGTATGTCTGTGAATGACGACAGCGGGTGAAGGGAAATGAAGATGAACAAGAGGAGCGAAGAGACACAAAGAGAAACAGAGCACGTAGTGAATTGCTCCACCATCTGCAATCTGATTTAGAAATGATTGCAGCTCAGTGCTGTCAGTGATTGCCTCACACCCCGGTGTGACATTTAACACAAATACGGTCACAACCCAGCTCAGAGTTAGCACATGTGAATCACATACAGGGTTTACTCTTGCTTTGCCTCAACTATAGGCCAGCTTTCAGGCTCAAACCCTCAATAACTACTTGGAAAATCTCTCTCTAAGTAAAGATGGATGCTTTTTTGACTTATAATTCACTAATGCATTCAGCTGGAGAAAAAATGTGAAGACCAACGAAATGATGCAAACATGCCCCATTTCTTATTTCCATTATTCTATTTTGACATACTTCTCTGTTCAAAGGTCATTTTGTTATCAATTGACAGATTTTTAGAAGTACCAAGATAACGCTATTTAGCGAGAGAATAAGGAGGAAGTGGCATTACGGAGGATGTGAGGTTACAAGCTGCCAGGGTATCCCCACCCCGCCACAGGGGAAGTCATGTTGCACCTCTTACTGCAGTAAGCATTAATAGTTGCCAAGTTACCACAAAAAACACTTCAATAACCGAAAAAGGAAGCAGTACTGTATGCTGGGTAGTAATGTGCGATGTGTCCGATGTGTTTGGCAGCATGAGCCTGCAGCTGAAATAGAGAGCCACTGAGATATTTTCATGTTGACCAAGTTCTGAATTGTCCCAAAGTTAAAAAGTCCCACGATTTGACAGCATGTGGTCAAACTAGTCCTGCGGATCATTCAGGTATTGATACTGGGGCAAAACACCTGAATTTCAGTATTAATACCAAACATTTATTTAGTCAGTACCGTACGTTGACGATATACAGTGGGGCAAAAAAGTATTTAGTCAGCCACCAATTGTGCAAGTTCTCCCACTTAAAAAGATGAGAGGCCTGTAATTTTCATCATAGGTACACTTCAACTATGAGAGACAGAATGGGGGGAAAGAATCCAGGAAATCATATTGTAGGATTTTTAATGAATTAATTGGTAAATTCCTTGGTAAAATAAGTATTTGGTCACCTACAAACAAGCAAGATTTCTGGCTCTCACAGACCTGTAACTTCTTCTTTAAGAGGCTCCTCTGTCCTCCACTCGTTACCTGTATTAATGGCACCTGTTTGAAAAAATTCAGAAAATCACATTGTCTGATTTTTAAAGAATTTATTTGCAAATTATGGTGGAAAATAAGTATTTGGTCAATAACAAAAGTTCATCTCAATACTTTGTTATATACCCTTTGTTGGCAATGACAGAGGTCAAACGTTTTCTGTAAGTCTTCACAAGGTTTTCACACACTGTTCCTGGTATTTTGGCCCATTCCTCCATGCAGATCTCCTCTGGAGCAGTGATGTTTTGGGGCTGTCGCTGGGCAACACGGACTTTCAACTCCCTCCAAAGATTTTCTATGGGGTTGAGATCTGGAGACTGGCTAGGCCACTCCAGGACCTTGAAATGCTTCTTACGAAGCCACTCCTTCATTGCCCGGGCGGTGTGTTTGGGATCATTGTCATGCTGAAAGACCCAGCCACGTTTCATCTTCAATGCCCTTGCTGATGGAAGGAGGTTTTCACTCAAAATCTCACGATACATGGCCCCATTCATTCTTTCCTTTACACGGATCAGTCGTCCTGGTCCCTTTGCAGAAAAACAGCCCCAAAGCATGATGTTTCCACCCCCATGCTTCACAGTAGGTATGGTGTTCTTTGGATGCAACTCAGCATTCTTTCTCCTCCAAGCACAACAAGTTGAGTTTTTACCAAAAAGTTCTATTTTGGTTTCATCTGACCATATGACATTCTCCCAATCCTCTTCTGGATCATCCAAATGCTCTCTAGCAAACTTCAGACGGGCCTGGACATGTACTGGCTTAAGCAGGGGGACACGTCTGGCACTGCAGGATTTGAGTCCCTGGTGGCGTAGTGTGTTACTGATGGCAGCCTTTGTTACTTTGGTCCCAGCTCTCTGCAGGTCATTCACTAGGTCCCTCCGTGTGGTTCTGGGATTTTTGCTCACCGTTCTTGTGATCATTTTGACCCCACGGGGTGAGATCTTGCGTGGAGCCCCAGATCGAGGGAGATTATCAGTGGTCTTGTATGTCTTCCATTTTCTAATAATTGCTCCCACAGTTGATTTCTTCACACCAAGCTGCTTACCTATTGCAGATTCAGTCTTCCCAGCCTGGTGCAGGTCTACAATTTTGTTTCTGGTGTCCTTTGACAGCTCTTTGGTCTTGGCCATAGTGGAGTTTGGAGTGTGACTGTTTGAGGTTGTGGACAGGTGTCTTTTATACTGATAACGAGTTCAAACAGGTGCCATTAATACAGGTAACGAGTGGAGGACAGAGGAGCCTCTTAAAGAAGAAGTTACAGCTCTGTGAGAGCCAGAAATCTTGCTTGTTTGTAGGTGACCAAATGCTTATTTTACCGCGGAATTTACCAATTAATTCATTAAAAATCCTACAATGTGATTTCCTGGATTCTTTCCCCCCATTCTGTCTCTCATAGTTGAAGTGTACCTATGATGAAAATCACAGGCCTCTCTCATCTTTTTAAGTGGGAGAACTTGCACAATTGGTGGCTGACTAAATACTTTTTTGCCCCACTGTAAACATATGTTTCTCCGTTAAGCTTCCATTTGTATTAATAGTATGGTACACAATACAAACAATTATACCAGAAGAAGGTTTATATGGAAATATATTATACATACAAACTTATATTATGTTTCACATATTCATGCATGCAAAAAAAAAAAAAAAATCAGACTCAAGAAATTATGGGGCAATATCTGATCAATATTTAAACAGGAAAGTTGCCAAGTTTTAAACTCTGTTGCAACTCAAGTGAGTTTTGATACCCACCCTTAAAACATTGACATAATTCAGAAAAAGGCTGAGTTGATAGTTTTACTTTCATTTGATTAAAAGGGATTGTGGTCACTGCAGGGTTGACTTTCACCTTCCTCTCTAAAACATGATATCAGATGTCTCATCAGAACTAAACAAATCATGTCTCAGTGACCTAATGACACTTAGAGACACACACACAGAGCTCTCAGAGATCACGTCCAAACTATATTTGGAACTCCCCATAAATTTGCAATGTGTCAGTTGAAATCAAAGGAAGTTGGCAAAGAGGATTTGGTGACTCATTTGCTGTTTAATCATATGAGAGCAGTTGACAAACAAAGCGCACGACCAAAACCATAGAACCATGAGACCTGTGTTCTACTTGTTGATCTTAACACCACTTTTTGCTCCTTTCTACACATTCAATAAGTTACGTTTACGGACAGTAGGTCAGAATAAATGCACGTAAATTTCTGCGTAAACTAACATCCATGTGCAATTGCATTAGAATCAGTGAGGAGAGGCATTTTGATATCATGCTTCAAAACCGTACAGACAAAATACTCAGTGTGACATCAACAACCATTCAAACATTCCTGCCTTCAGGGTCACAGATGTCAGTGAGTGACAGGTTAGGGCAGCATATATCAAAGGAACAACCCACCCGGATACTTACAAAACCACACTTTCCACAAACAGGCAGCTTATTTCTCTCAAATAGGATGTGCAGTATAACAGACAGGAGGGAAACTATAAAACATGACTCCTGTCATCAATACCACATTATAATAAGAATGGTCCATAACACATTAACACAAAGGTCTCTTTACTGGACTGTGCTCTAAAGCAAATGGTGTTATCGTGCTGATGATATGTAATATAAATATATAAGACAAATTTGGTACATACTGAAACAGCAAACAAAAGCATCATACTGTGAACACGTTTTACTGAAGTACTTATAGACTGAACTCCTGAACTCGCCCCAGAGTTTGAAGTCTAACCTTTATGAGCTCACCTGAGACCCACCTAAATGCTTTGCAAGCCTTCTGTCTGCTGCGACTCCAAACCGCAGCATTCCTACATTCCTCGTGCCGCCTGTACAGCAGCTTCTAGGTAACAGGCCGTCCATCCGCAGACACACTGCACACAACAAGAAGCTTTCAGAGCATGCTTCACACGTTACGCCATCACGAACGCGTTTTCATCCCAGCATGTGCTGCACAGGTGACCTCAGGGGGAATCAAAAATGGATCCTAGTGGTTTTAGTGTAAACTTGTGCTCTACCCACAAAGCTAAAAGAGTCACATGCGGCTCTGCTTCCATAGTTAGCTGCTCTCTAGTATCATTTTGCAGAGGTTTTGTTTGTCTGGAAAAGCTGAAACGTGACTCCACATTCTAACAACAACATTTTCATTGGCATTTAGCAACCACAGCTCCCAGTGGATGTAGGGTGGGTATTAATTGAAATGTTTCAGTGCAAGTGACAATACAACACTTGAGCTGAGGTACACATACCAAAACAAAACTTACTTTATGTTTGTAACAAAAAAGTGGCTCACGGTTCGATAACCTGCCTACCCGTGAAGCTACGCAACACAGTAGCTGTAGAGTTTTGTTAAAATGAACAGGGGCTCATATTTTGTTAGTAAGTACATTCACAGACCCCGTCATTCCATTGGCTTTTCACATAACCACATTGGGGAACGAAAGCAAGCCGAGCACAAGCTAGCCCCACGTGGTTTGGGACGTCGTGTCATGCGACGGTGGCTGACAAAGTAACAGGAACACTTTACAGTCTAATGTATTCTATATGAAAGCCCTGCAGCAAAACCTGCCTTTAAGTGGCCACTACATTTCTGTTGAGACTGTGACAATTACCTCAACATTGCAGCCATTTTTGCAGACTGTGATGCGACTACTAGATGTTACACCACACTGTCAGGTGTTCCTGCTATTCTGTCCAGCCCCTGTACACTGACAAAACAATGTGCAGACGGTAGAAATTTCATACAGCTGTACCTGGTAGAAATTTTGTCGGGGTAAGGGAAGGGGTCGATAGTTGCCGTGTATCTGTTGTATAAGGAACATATTGAGGCCGTTAAACAGAAATTCACAGCTGACAGACACATAGAACGCGTTGTAGAGTGAGACATATAAACACCATGAGAACTTTGAATACAGACACAGACATGCAGTATATTCTCAATCAGTGTCATAATATAAATCAGCAGGTCAGTTCAGGGCTCACGCAGACCTTCAGTGAAACGTGGTCATGTGTTTCAACTACGACACGGGTGGAAAAAGACGTGACCAACAGCGAGAGGGAAAACTTTTCTTCACCAAGAGCCAAGAGGCCACACAAGCAACTGGGATCAAATCAGTGTGAGAAATAATGAGACAAAATCCTTCAGACCAAAACTCGTGTCAGTGGAGGGCACTCAGGACACACACACACACACTGTGTATTTTACAGCCACTGTGGCAGTAACCAGTGAGGACAACACTGACTGACAAAGGTGGGAACAGGACACGGACATCAACATCATGGTCACTCTAGGAGAGCTGAGCACACTGCCAGCTGAGCGTGGTCAAAATAGACGCGAGACTTTAGAGCGTGGCTAGTGCTGCTAGCATGGTGCCATTTGAAACCAAACTGGCATCCATTCAATTTGACACATCATCTCAGGCGGAAGCTGCCAATGTGTTGAAGCTTTCCTGTGCCCCTTTTTCCTGTTTTTTTTTTATGGCTGCACATACGTTAAACATCAGACCATCCAGGGCTGCTCTCTGCATCACACACGTCGCTCACAATGTATTTGTCCGTCAGACGTGAAGAAACAATGCAGTAAATCCAGGCCTTACCCAACAACAGTGATTAAGGCAGTAGCTTGGTGCCTGCAATGAAAACTGATGACTAATGTTGGGCCCCGCCCGACGAACCACAGACACACATATGGTTGGATACGGCTCCTTAGCTGCCACGGCTACAAAGTGTTACAAGGCAAGAATGTGGGTCAGAGGTGCAACAGTACCAAGAAGCTCACTGTTGTCTGTCGTCAGAGTGAAGTTTCAGGGCAGAGCTGCATGAGAATGAATATTACTGCTGTAGGGGAGATTCCAAGAGTGAACCTACTGTTATAGGCTGGCACTGTGCTATTAATGCACTTGCATCAAAGAGACAAAGAGAAAAAAAGCATGGCACTTTAGCAGCATTGGTTTTTAATCACACTAAACTCTGCTTCATTCCGCACAGTTTGAATATATGTTACTTCTTTCTGTTTGGCTTTGATTCATCAGCCTTTTAAAGCAAACTGACTTTACCTCAAGAGGAGGGAAGAAAGGGAGAAGCATGAGCGTTGCTCTTGCACTTGTATGCTGATGCACGTTTTAATCAACAATAAGCAGCAAACACTGGTTTACTGATACTGTTAGATGAACTTGTTTAAAGCCGCAGTCAGTCAGTCCCTGAATTAATTAAATTAAATCTATTAATAGATTCCGCTGCAGTGGTCCTCAGCACACAAATACAGTTGGTTGTTTACTGTTTATTTGGATCCCCTGTCGTTGTTACTGTGGAGACAACTGCTCTCAGGGTCCATGAAAGACACAATAACAGCAACACAGTGATATTTACTCCTCTGCCAACTTTCCTTAACTTCACAGAGTGAAAAGCAGCAAACTTGATCACCACAGGCTGCTCGCTCGCACAAATACAACATGTTGAGCTGCTGTTAAACTGCAACACGTCAAAAGCAAGCCTCCAAGTGCCTGATCGTCACCACTGCCCTGCCGCACAGCAGCGGTCAAAGTGATTTGTCAGGTATCAGTCAAACAGGAAGCCCTTCCACACACAGACATTTCCAAAAAGAGCGCTCATGAAGGGGAAATACTGTTCAGATACGTACCATAGGTTTGATTGTGAGTGTGTATCCTCTGTATATGCTGCTGTGTGTACCACCAGAAGCTGGTTAGAGTCCTGCTAGGAACTACACACTGTATGTCACATGCATGCACACCCACACATGTAAACACACATACATACACACACACACACGCCCTGCAGTGAAAAACTCCGCCTCCTGGAAGCGGCGCAACCAGCCTGTGCTGCTCAGGCTCCACCTCCTCAGCCACAAGGCAGCGGAGCAGGCTCAGTCAGATTGGACAGGCGAGCACACAGACCCACCCACTGCTCGCTGCCTGCCAGGAAAAATAAATAAGTCAGCTTGAGGGAAACTTTGAGCTGGGTCAGGGCGGGCTTTGCGAGGAGGGATGTTGCAGTTTGATAACAGACACGGTGGCCCACATCGAGATACTCGCAGAAAAGAGTTACTGTGAAGGCAGGGTTGAGGGAAGGAGCAGTGATGAGGCAGAAATCGGGGGTTTGCTGCAGCATCGCAGTTCAGCACGTCAGTCTGGGTGTGTCGGTTAGACTCACTGCTTAGGAATCTAGACTCAAACAGCAGAGACGGAGTGTGTGTGGTTGGAAAGAAAAGAGGAGAGAGAGGGAGGGGGATCACATCACATGCAGTCCAAACCACACCCAAAGACAGCCACAGAAAAGAGAACAGCAAGACTTAAATGCAAGAAAGACACAGTTGAAGTTAGAGACTGTTACAGCGTGACCATCAGCACGAGTTCAGACTTGTTCTCTTCTGTTGTTCAAAGTAGCCCTCAAACAAAAGAACAGACAGGAAACACAGCTTCTGGACAGCAGCCAGAGGTTATGTAAGAGTTTAGAGAAAACATGGCAGTGACCTTTCCCCTGTCAACACTCACACACACACACACACACACTTCACTTTTCACAGCATTGATTAGCTGCTAAAGTTAATCCAGAGGCTTTTATCTATCTCTGAGATAAACGCTCCGTAACACAAAACATGTCCTATGTGTTGATTCGGGAGGGTTTTTGGAGATCAGAACCCTCTCGTGTCGAAAAATAGTCACAGCACGTAGATGGACATGAATGGAGGATTGTACGAGTGTCATCTGAAACTGGCTCACTGCATCTGTCAGCTTTTGCATCACATTGTTGTTTTATGCCGAATTAACAAAAGACTGGCATGAACTGCACTGTACGTGTGTCACATTTGTCTCGTCTGTGCACTATAACACTGCAGTGCCCACTGAAGTAGTGCAAAGCAAAGGAACAATATGTTATTTCTGATCAAAATGTAGATTTTAGCCTGACTTTGGCAATAAAGTTCATGCTTTTTAATGCACAGAAACACGGAGAAGAACTAAATGTTTCAGTGCTGTTCAGTGTTGGCACGATAGTTATTATAATGTTAAAAAATATGTAAACAAACAGAGGGGTTTTCCCATTTATATTACCTCACAATGAATTCTAGCTACTCTATAAGAAACACATTTCTTCTTTGAGGCCAGAGCATGAATAGACTTGCTTAAACATCAGCCAGGGCAAGTTGATGATTACGTACAGGATGCAGGAAAATCACTTTGAATAAAGACACACAAGGAGTCAGAAATGAGCGTGTTTGCATTGTTTCCTCTGACCTTGTTCTTTTTGTCTAAAAATATCTTTAAAGAGACGACTAGGCATACCACAAATCTCCTCATCTTGTTGCACAATCCCTGCCCTGGTAGAAATATTTGTCTGCTTTGGGACCTTTCAAAATAAATCTTCTCTACCAGCTTTGCCCCGACTGACACAGCAGAGCCTGCCCTCTGCTTTTGTATCTTTGAGTCTGTAAGTGTTTATGTGTGTGTGTGTGTGTGTGTGTGTGTGTGTGTTTGTGTGTGTGGGAAAGAGCTGGTATGTTTCTGTAAGAAAGCTTGCATGCTTGCACTGGATACAAGCGCCTTACTTGGTGACCCATGGTAACTGACAACCAGTGAGCTGAAGCAGACCTGCCCATCCTGAGGGACTGACCTATCAGAGCCGTGAAGCCGAAATCTTCTAGTCTGAGCTTTGGATTCTGTTTGTAGGAGCACAAAGGAAAACACTGAGCAGGATGCTGATAGTTAACATGTTTCTGTGGGAAATCGCGGGACTGATTGTTTACTTTAGCAGATCACAGTGAAAACCATATTAAACTGAAGATTTTCTGGTAGACCTTAGATAGACAGAGGCATGTTTTGCCAAAAAGTTGTTCAGGTTATAAAAGAGTGAGTGAATCCGAGTCTGAATATGAATAGCAGCTGCCAGGAGGAGTCTATGTACTCTGAAATGAAAATCCTGTTGTCAGTGTGTATGCTGACTGTGCAGAAACAATCTGGAATAATGTAGAGGAGAGGAGCAAACTGGACAGCTTCACAAACCAGGTTAATATTCAGATTCAGATCGGTGACGTCGCTTACAATTAAGTTACTGCCTGTATTGGGGTCACTGACCCCAATAAACCCAGAGAGAATCATCACTAATTTCACAGAGCAGCAGGCAGCTGTTTTCACTTTGAGAAAGTAACTATAGGAAGATCAGGAAGCGCCATTCAACCTTTACTTAATTCTTGCAGAATCATTGAGGGCGTGCCCTCATTTGCAATGATGTCGAGAGTAGCATCGATCAATCAATCCTTGTTAGGCAATGCCAATTGATAACAAATGTTATCTCAAGATACTTTCTATAAAAGGAGCAGGTCAAGACCAAACTCCTTACTTCACTTCACCACTGCACATAGATCAGCTTGTTGAGACTTGATAAAGGTGCCACATCATTTTCTGGTATTTGTATTCTAATGGTAAACACTGTATCTTGCAAGCTTGAGCCATTACTGACTTGCGTTGCGTTCAAATTCAGACGAGATGCTTGGAAATCTGAGACATGAGATTTGGCAGGTGAACAGCACTGCCTGTATTCACTCAACTAGAATCAAAATCAAATGCGGAGAGCAAACACGGCCATAACAAGAGGCATAATTTAAAACTGACAGCTCCATTCACCAAAAATCACTGTCTTTCTTTTTAATCATGAATTACCACTGCAGATTGTAGTGCATCAATATTCTAAACAAGAGTAACAAAGATGGAAAAAAAGTCAAAAGGTTTGAAACAGTGTGCACCCATACAGCCCCCTCCATTCACTGTGCCTATAGATGTGCATTGGTCGGCTGCATGTCCGCTTGGCATGTCTAAATTAAGCGCTGCACTTTACCCCCGGCTTTGTTGACCCACAGTTCGTCCCACACCAGAAACACACACACACACAAGAACACCAGGACCTTCCTCTACTTACCTACAGTATCTGCTGTCTGTAAATGTTACACATGGCTTGTGTTGTGCATCTGCAGAGTACATAAGCTTCACATTACAGGGTAGGACAGAGTAAATCTTTGGAGCACAGAAGCCACCATAAAATCCAGATATAGTCAGGCCATTTTGATAATTAGCTCATAATAATCACAAGCTTGCTAACACGTCATCATCAGCTTTAGCTGGCAACTTTCACATGTTTATGTGAAGCAATACCAGGAATCTTGAGCATTATATATCACATTACAATTTCCAGTAAGCAATCGGGCTGTTGGGTCTTCATTACCAAACCTTACTTGACTGGATAAACATCATGTGGCCACAAGCATCAGCTTTTCCTCAAGCACAGCAGATGTAAACAGACAGCCGAACAAAAGTTCAGACAGAGTTTGGTGCTGAACAACAACGGCTCACTGAAGCACATTCTCAGGTAAACCCTGAGGCCTGGAAACTCTCCCGGAGTTGCTTTTTTACATAACTGTTGAGATGAGCAGCGTTTGGATCAGCAGTCAACTTGAGCTAAACTGACAGGGAGGTGAGAAATCTGACAGGCCCAGATGAACGCTGGGAAATAACACACGTGCAACCGACGGGATAGACACAAATATTTGATAAAGACATCTAAGAGGAAATGGGAGGATGATATTTAGCTGCACAGTGCGTTTAGGCTCACAGGTGCACAGCGTGTTCTCTCCGCCACATACTCACACACACACACACACACACACACACACACACACACATAGCCTGAGGGTTAATTACAGTGTGTCATGTGCTGAAGTGTGTCATCAATACAGCTGACTCCCTCCTGCCTTTAGACCATTTAATGCATTTTGTTTTTACTTTACCATACAGAGAGAGTTTTAATAAATGTCTGTTTATGACTTTTGAACTTTAGTTCCCAGACACCTTGTGACACGATGTCGGCGAAGTGCACAGTGAAACAACAGATCCAGCTGGTCTGTGATTACTTAAATAAAAGGGATAAAAGAGGGAAATTGGAGTTTTGATTTCTCGTTTCCTGTCGGTGGGAAAGTGCACATGTACAACATCAGACTTTTATTTGGTGGAATGAGTCAGCTGGCTGGACAGCTGAGCAAAGAGCTGAAACTGAAGCTCTGTAAAGCTGAGCTGCGGATTCAGGTGAAGATCCTCTGTGGGTTTAAGCCTGAGTGACCTCTCTCACATGGTCATTTAATACAATGTTATGTTGATGCAAATTAGGACTCAATTATGAATCCACTGCAGTGTTGAAGTAGCTGATAATTGTATCACGGTATGCAAAATGTTACAACCTTTCTTGTCATTTTTAGGCTTTGTAATGATAAGTTTTCCCAGTGGCCATTTCCTGTCAGTCTAATGATTATCGTGCCAGATGACGGTGAGTTGTGGGGGAGGCAGACTGCTGCAGCACAGAGCTGGGAATCTTCGGGCCAAAACATAACAAAAAAAAAAAAAAAACAGTCTGTGAGCAGCCCTCTTCCCAGAACACATTCTCTGTTTAACCTTTAACACATTAAGTGACTGAGAGCAAACTACCACAGCCCTGATAACAACGTACTGACATCAGTACAGCCAGTGTTGACCTGTCACATATCACCACGCCACCATAAGACATGTGGAAATCTAACAAAAGGCTACGACACCACAAACACACACACACACACACACACACTCAGACACACATTGTATTTTAATTTGTCCAAAGACCTTAAGACTTGTTCCAGCTACACACCCTTTCACATTGTGCGATCTGCTGCTGCTGCTGCTGCTGCAGATTATCACAGGAGAATGCTATTTGGGCGAGACCTAAAAACTCAAAAACCCTGTCCTGAAAAAAAAACAGGGAACATAATGTTCTTCTTTATGAAAATCAAATCAGGATATTCGCAGCACAAAAGAAATACACATATCTTATTCAAAACTACCGGCACTAACTGGGATTTATCCATTTTCCATGTGGTTTGGTGCTTGTAGCAACTGGTAGCAAAACAATGGAGGCCTTGTCCCAGCTTTGATTTAGTATCTCACCACTACAAAACCCAAACTCTGGGTCTGAACTCGCAGAAGTTGACCAGCAGCCTCACATTCCAGCAGAGAGAGATAGAGAGTGAGAGAGTGAGGTCTGACTTGGATAAGAGCCAAGACAGTTTTCCTCCTGATGTGTGTTTCCCCTATAAGTCCTTTGTTAAACACACTGTACCAACAAGACTGACAGAAGCACCAGAACAGCAGACAGAGCGTTATTAACGTATGTACCTTCATATTTGCAGGCTGACTAACATTGACAAAACAAAACACACATGGATGCTTTTGGATTAGTTCATGACACAAGCGCACACACATAAACACACACACATTTTCACACACCTGCTCCTCCACAGCCACATCCTGCAGGGCCGGGCCGTCCCGTGGGCCTCGGATCCAGCTCAGTATCTGGCCCATGTTGGCAGAAAGCGCCTCTGAATGTGTGTGTGTATGTCAACCTCTGCCTTGTCTGTCGGTTTGCAGCATGTTTCCGACAGGCAGGGAAGGGAACGGGACAGGGAGAGGAGGGGGGAGGGCGGAGGGACAGAAGGGGGGCGTGGTCTGGGAGCAGAAGGGGGTGAGGGAGGGGAGGCTCAGATGTGGATGTCACAAGAGGCCGGGCTGTAACTCTCTGGGCTATAAGGGGAAGTGAACTGATCGTGGGCTGACACCCTCCTGGATGAGGGGCCACGCCTGAGCTGCTTCTTAGGGAAACAGATACAGCTTTAACACACACACACACACACACACACACACACACACACATATGCATAAAGATATGCCTACACAGGCAGATGTGTAACTATTTAATGCAGAGTACTCTAAAACACGTTCAATTTTATCTGAGACAATATCCGAACTACTTATCAACAAGCACACGCCCTGATTTCTGTTCATATCCAGGCCCTGAGCACACACAGGCATAGAGACACACACAGGCTTGTGTACACACTTGGTATGTACACACTGCAATAAAAGATAGCTTGTGCAACCACCCTCGCTGCATAATCGCCTATGAGAGCAAAGGGAGGGATCAGACTTGAGTTTTGTATTACATCTGCATCACCTGCCTGCCAAGAGAGACAAACCTGAGCTGACACAACTGGGCCTGATCCTTCACGACACTGACATCACCACTTGATGATAAGCACGGGGAATGATATTGATTAAAAACCCTGGTTTTTTCAACAACAGGTCACCCAGTAACAATGTTGGCTGAGCCAATAAAAACACTGTTATCTTTGGCAAATGGAGGAGATTTCATCACGATTCTGTGCATCAAAACAGCAAAAAAAATGTGATGACATAACAAGAATATGTTTCTACAGAACAAATAACAGATTTACTAAAGCTGAGGGTGTGGGTGTCCCGAACCTTCACCTACTGCACTTCTTATTTAAGAGAGATGCTCTAGCAGCGTATTCAGCTAACATACAGCATTCTTTACTACCTCTGATTATGAAAACACAATTATAGACAGTGTAGAAGAAGTATATTCAGATGTCTTCAAAGAAAGACTTCGCTTTCCTCCCATTGTGTTCATGTACAGAAGAGGCCACGCGAATTCAAAGTGCAACTCCAGCCACGTCTCTGAGGCTTTACCTCACCTATGGCCTGGATGTATTGCACATACCTTTGGGCATTTCTTGGGTGGGGTTTGCAGACAATAAAAACCTTTGAGCGAGTCACTGATGAATTCAGTCTGTGCTTGGGCAGCCAAGCCTTTCAAATATAATTAGCCTTTCAGCTGTTTTTTGTGGCACACCTCAGCAGAAGATGGGAATAATGTAGATGACTATGAAGGAGTTTAAACCAGCTGGACATGAAACTCCTGTTTGTGCAGCACACAGTTTAAACGGTTGTGAAAACTCAATGTCCAGAATTTTAAAATGTATGATTAAAGGCTATTAAAACGCATACAGGAAGGCCTGTCTGCTATGTGATATCTTAATAACACAGAACTGGTGTGGCAATAAAATACAACTGAATTGAATGATTTAAAAACTGTTGTACATTTATCATGGACTGTATAAAAGAAGTGGATGTAGCTTCTGGGTCTGAGAAGTGAAGCCAACGCTAAAGAAACCTGCGTTCTTTCTAATGGCCTGCAGGGGGCGACTCTACAGGCTCCAAAAGGAAGTCCGATTTTATGGAAATCTACGAGAAAGTGAGCCTGAGTTTAAGGTCTCAGTCGCTAGTTTACAGGCTTCTTCAACACGGCCGGATGTTCATCTAATTAATTATGGTCCTATTTGGGGGACCTTGTGACTAACCAATCAGAGGCGGTTTTCATGAAATGAACGTCACTTCTGGCTCCAAAAAACCAAGATGGCGACGACTGTGAAGCCAAAGTCGAGGCTTCAAAATGGCAGTTCACAGACCAATGGGCGATGTCACAGTGGCTGCGTCCACTTCTTATATACAGTCCATGGCGTTTTGTAGAACTACGTGATTTTGACAGTCTCATATCCTGTCAAGTCTATTTTATTGATATAGCTGAATGTCACAAACCCCAGATATTCCTCAAGGGGCTTTATAATCATACACTCCATCTTTAAACGCTCAATATTCTGCATTCCAGAGGTTCTCAAACTGTGCCTCCCCAGGAAGACGTAGGAGAGTTGGGCAGGGAGTGTCAGACTGCTCTTGCTGTTCACACAGCAATGGAATGAAGTCATGCAAGTTTTCTCTTCCATCATTTTTCTGAACCTGAAGGCTAAGAGGAGAAGGGGACAAAGACACAGCATGCATGCCACAGGTATATACATGGCTCCATATTGCAATGCGCATGCACTTGCTCACTGCTTGCACATGTGTGTACATATCCGCACACAGGCTTTTGCACATGCCCCCACAGTATGGTACACTCCCCGTCGGACAGACACACCTTTGCTGATGCCAAGTGCCAAATGAGACAGCCTGTAAAACTAACTGACGAAACATGGGAGTCGTGCATCTCCTACTGAAACAAAAGTACATTCATTTTTATCACTACTTTGGTATGCGATCATTTTGCAACTCTTCGCCTTCGACTGGAGTTGATCAGACTTGCACAAAAACTTGAACTCATGAGTGATACAGTATAAAGAACGATACATTTCTAAGGTTTGGTTACAGGACTCTTGGCTGGGAGGATGGGGTTCAAATTCTGTGTGAGACCAACAGTAAATGACTTTAATGTTTTTGGAAACTCGTTTAACTTATATATTTCAGTTTTCTTTTATTGTTATTAGTCTTCAACCTGCAGTTTGGTTAGGTTTAGGCATCAACACTATTTCGTTAGGTTTAGGAAAAGATCATGGTTTGGGTTAAAATAATAAGCCGAGCACAAATAAAGTACATTAAACACAAAATATCTTCTTACCAACATACACGGGGCAAAAAGGGCTGCTGATTACTGACATGTAAGTGCAAATAACATCTGGCTGAATAGAAATAGGAGTGTTACCTGAGGGATTATATATGCTAACACTATGAAAATGAATGAGGAAATGGCAGGGCCACATAAGTGTGCATGTGAAACAGGACTCCTCTGCTAGACTGCTCTTCTTTATATTTAGACCCATGTCGCACTAGAGTCACCATTACTGCCACCACAAGCAGTTCAGACACTTACAAACTCACCACCTCAAACACCAGGTCACCTATGTAGGTAAAGATTCACAACTCTACAGCCATTTACTGTCACGTTAACTTCAAAAGCGATTAAGACAAACTCCAAGTAAAGATAAATATGACTCCTAGTAAAGTTTTTACTGATAAAGATAAAAGTAGTCCAGGAGAGTATAGTAGGCTACAAGGTCAGCAACTCTACATTAAGATGTTTTGATGACTGATAATGGGTTAAAACAAATACAGGAAAGTTAAGAGAATGGAATCAACTGCTCCTCCTCAACAACTTTCTCAGGCAGCAGGTTTACAGACAAGCAGCTGTGACCTGAGGAGTCACCGTTCACCAGATCACAGGTTCTCAAGCGTGAGTGCTCTCAGCAGAGGGAGACAAACACTAACTTAGAGTTTCCTTTACATATATTATACTGACTGGCCCTTTACTTCACAACAAAATGCACTCATCTACAGAATGTAAGATTATTTAAACATTTCTGACATGCAAGCTCCCTTTTTAGATCTTAAGATTCTCATGACCCCAACAATTATATTTATATTGGCCCTTTTTTCACTCCTTCATTTTTCTTGTCTGTTCAAAGGCATTTAACTTGAAGAACATTTAAACTGAAACTCAGAAGCACATTTAGGCCAAAAATACTCAATCTTAAAATCAATGTTGCAAGATTATGTGGGGGGGAAAAAAAATTATCTAACACTTTTCTTCTCAGGTTTCGGTGTCTACGAGCAGCAGGAGGAGGTGAAGTCGGTACCTTGCCATAGTGGGACTCTGTGATGGGATAGTAGACTGAGGACGTGCTACTATGATGGACGTCAAGCGGGGAATCAGCCGCCTCTCCTTGCTACACACAAACACACACACAAACAAACAGCAGCTTGTTATTGTATGCGAGACGCCTTTGAGGAATTAAAGTTAATGATAAAAATCAATGAAGCGTCTGTACAGGATGCAGCGGCTTCGGTCTCTTCTGCTGGTGGTTTCATTAAACATCTCACGATAAATGTTTCATATTTTAACATTTTGCTGCTCATCTTGCTTCTTATTTTTTGTAAAAGTCTACAAAAGTAAAAGCTACAAAATACAACTAATAAAATAAAAAATATTTCAATGTAAAAGTTCAGTACAAACAGTTTAAAGTCTATAATAAGACACACCAGTGTGTGTTTTTTATCTGGTGCTAACTTTGAGGAAGAGCTGGGACAAATCTTAAGCTGAAAAAACTGTGTGTGTGTTAAACCTATCTCTGTTTAATCAGTCACACACCCTCATATATAAACAGTGTGTGTAAAAAGAATGAGGCCAAAGCCCATTAATTAATTAATTTCAATTCAAAGGTTGTCTTGTGCAGCCTATGCCAACTTTTAAAGACTAGTCAGCAGATCTCGTACACCCTCAGACTAGTTGTGCTGGTTTTCTGCACTCTTGGCATGCCACAGATCACTTAGCAGGTATTAAAGCATCACGCCAGAAGGGCAAACAGAAGTGGAGAAGGAGTGTGAAAAGTAGCAGATGTACTCACAAGACACATCCAGTACCTTGCGTACGCCATGACGGAGCAGGAGGCGAAAACACACTGGCCTGAAATGAAAGTTCAGCTCTCTCTCTCTCTCTCTCTCTCTCTCTCTCCTGCCCTCAGCACAGGATCTTTTCTCTCATGCCTTCTCCCCGACAGAGTGCCACTCCCCAAACACTTCTCACTATTATCTCACAAAGACGTCTGAACTTCTTCTGACTCTGCCTGATCACAGGCTCCTTCTCCAGCAGGGTCTCTGGATCTTCCGCATTACTAAAGAATAATCCTGCACTGACCTGTGTACAGTGACTGTGCCACCCCCACACTCACCCCCCCCCCCCACACCCCCATCCTGCATCACCACACACTGATTTCCAAAGAAGGAACTTCACTGTGGCTGTTTCCTGCTAAACTGGGAAACTGTTATTGTTTGCAGGAGGAGATGGAGGTGGAGGAGGAGTGGGGGGGTCCCTCTAGTAAAACCTATCAGTAGCTTTTGGCAACAGCTGATGTATCGATTAACCGATGATGCGGACAAGGTTAATCGATGCATCGATCCTGCAAACACCCTGCACAACATTCACACCACACACACACTCCAAAACATGCACTGCAATGACACACGGACATCTACTGCAGTCTTTGGGTAAGTGTAGTCTCAGAATGACCCGTTTTATGTACTCAGAAACATCCTGAAGTAGTCCGAGCCATTTTCTCCGTGTGTCAGCCACGCATCGAAGGAAAACGCACTTACTTCTTTCGCATCCTTGGTGTTTTTGTGGTGGCCGTGTCCTTTTCTCTTGTGAGGCATCTTTGAAATACGGACGGATTCACTTTTACAGATTCCCTCTGCGTCCTCGGTCCTCTGCAGGCAGTCAGAGTCTGCAGGATTGTCTGCCCCTTGGAGCAAATCGAGTTGCCCCTCCCGCTGAGAAAACTTTCCAGAGTGATGATTGATCAAAGCAGCCTGAATAAGCAAAATGCGCGCGCGTGTGCATGTGTGCGTGCGTGTGTGTGTGTGTGTGTGTGTGTGTGTTAAGATGTTGCAGCAAGTTAGATTTCCTACTTAATGAGACAGAAGTTGTTTCTGTGTGATACTGAGGTGCAGACTGGGGTCCATACACTGTAGCATACTGAAACACAGATTTAACACAGTCAGATGATGTGGATCATGAGAGGTGCACGTAACCTGTGGTTCAGTGAATGTGTCTACATACTTAAATCGACACGCAGCACTTATTTCTTGCAGGAAGGGCTGTTTCGGGGCCTGACGGGACACGCCCCGCAGTTGGGGGAAGAGTTGACTCACTGCTGATGTTATCCTCCTCCTCTCAGGGAGCTCATCGGTCTCTGTAGCGCAAGGCTGCCCCCTGGTGGGTCAGCGAGGGACGACACAGAGCCCCCACAGGCCCCCATCACTCAACTGTCAACCTGTGTAATATAAAAAAATAAATAAATCTGAGAAGTATTTCATTTTATACCCCTTATATCTGACAGATTTAGTTAGTAGTTACTTTACAAATTAAGAATTTACACACAAAACATATGAAGAACTCGGTCATCTCCGGCCTGTCCACGCCATCCAACCTCACTCCTCCACCCTTCACAGATAGCTTCACAGATAAATCATCTTTACCTCAGTTTACCACCTGTGTCTGTATCCTGCAGTTTGTCTAATCCAAACAGCATTTCTTCACAGATTATTGTAGATGTAGCATCTGTTATTGTATTTCTGTTTTATTACTTTTAAACATATTGATCCCCATTTATTGCCTAACATAGTTGTTTTATTTTTATTAGTTACACCAGGGTAACTTCAAGCACTATAAATAGATTTGGTATGAGTAGATATATCTAGTAAATCTTTGTGACAACAGCATGCATGACCCTGTGTGTTAAAAGAGAGCCAGTTATCAGACCAGCGATACTGATGTGTGATGTTCACTGACATGTGAAGTGATGCTGTATCACTGTAGGTGGAAACACAAGCGATTTCAGCACTGATCGGCGTACTTCCTGTCTGATCTGCCTCCGGTGAGCGCACAGACTTTTCCATTGTCATTTATTCCTGTCTTCAATTACAAACAGCCTGTCTGTCTGTGACACAGAGTGGATGAAGTGGTTCATCACTCCGATGCCCTTCAGAGACCTTCTCACCTCCTGATAACCGCGTGAATCCTGTCACGTCTCCACATACTCGAACAATCTGCCACCTGCAAAGTGATGCCAATCTGGGGCGACACCAGAATGGCATTTCTGCAGCATCCTCTGATAACAGGTGACATTTGTACGCCGGTTGAGTTTTGGTGACACAAATGAATGAAACAGATTCTTAATCTTTTCTTTTGTTCCCGGCATTACTCATATTTGCAACATTTATACGGGGAGTAATTAAACAAACAATGCAGTGTTGTAGACGGCATTAGCTTCTGCTGCTTCCTCACTAGAATGACTGACTTCCTAATGACAGCTGGTACAAAGACATAAACAAACCCACTGTTACAACTCAGCTATCACAAGAGGAGCAATAAATATGGATGATCAAAGGCCTTCATCAGAGTTTATTGCACATTAAGCGTTTAAAGGCAGGCAGGGTCTGCAGCTTCTTTTCATACAGCTTTTGTCATTCAATTCAATTCAATTCAATTCAACTTTATTGTCTGTTCCAGGTAAAAACAGAAATTTTTCTTTTGTCACGGCTGTAAAACAAAGTTTAAAAACCCACATTCAGGCATTAAAACACCCCCACACATCAAAAACACAGTACAACAGGTGAAACAAATAAAACACGTAAAATAAACTAAAAACACAGTGCATGTTTGTTGAAATTCTCTTAACCCTTTAACCTTCTGCTCAACCACATGGTAGAGCACATTTTGACTCACTATATCTTATTGAAAACATGTTTTACTTACGACATCTCAACCGTTTGGTAGAGGCCAATATTTCAAAAAATGTGGGGTCTGTTCATAAAAAAACATTGATTTTTGTGATTAGTGCCCCAAGGAAATAAAATATATAAAGAATACATTTTTTCATTGCTTTTTTCTTGGTGAGGACGTTACAGCAATGAATAAATCAAGTGCTTTGACAAAAAAAGAAAAGAATCCAGTGTCTGTGGCTGTCACAGGCCGGTAAGAAGCATTTGAATGAGATGACTGGACGGACGAGCTGCCTGTCTGCCTGTGTGACTTATTGCTAGAATAACAGAGAAAGTGCAGCCAGAGTTTGTGCTGCAATTACACAGCACACACCCACTGAGCCGAAGGCAGACTGTTGATTATGTTTATGTGTTTGTGGCATTTAACAGACTTGTTTATGTGTCAGACTGTAAAGCTGAGACGCTGTCTGTCAGCGGTTGCGTAGGAGGAGGAGGAGGAGGAGGAGGAGGAGGAGGAGGAGGAGGAGGAGGAGGAGGAAGAGGAGGAAGTGTGTTGGTTTAACAAACTTAAAAAAAACTATCCAGAACTAAATTTGTATGCACAACTCGGATTAATTAACAGTAGTTCTAGATAGATGTGTTTGTATTCTATATGAACTTTCAATATAAAGTTTATTTCTATTTCTAACTTTAAAATCAGAAATCATTCTCTTCTGCTTATAAATAACAATGTGATTGTGATCCAAGCATATTTTTAACTCCATTATTTGCATACTTGAATTGCTTTTGTTTACCGTCTGTGAAACTGGAACTGTGAAATTGGAAAATCCTTTAATCTCTCTTTTTGTATCCTGTGTGTGTGCTTCATCTTCTTCTTCCCTAGAATGATACTAAACTTCTGGCTGTAATATTAAAGCCAACTGAATATTATATCATTTCTAATATTGTTTTATGCACTTTTCCCCAAAATTCAGCCCAAATGTTTCTATCTGTATCTTTGTGGACTTTGCTGACTAGAATTTAAAGCACAGTGCGTATTGGGAATGATCAGTATTTACCTGCACTGCATGCTTTTGTTAAAACGTTCACAATCTGATGTAGTTGTTGTTCCAGTTTGGCACCAATCGGATCTTTTTATCTGTCTTTTATTTTATAGTAAATCTTGTTTTTCCTGACAAATATTGTGACTTCTGAGTGAAGATTTGTCACCCAGCTGCTCTCTGATGGCCGCAGTGACAATGAGGATGACAAAAGGAGGGGGTTGGCATGGCAACCGCGTGTCCTTGTCGAGTGTCACAGGCAGCAGGTTTCACGGAGGTCGGCATGTGACATGTGAGTACATCAGTCTCAATTATCGGCATCGCCCGTCTCTGTTACGTCACAGTGATGTACATTATGTCACGATCTCGTTAGCCTACAGCATGTTGCTGCATGTCACACTTTGGTTGAATTTTCTTGTAATGCAATTTTAGAATCAAAGCATTTTAATATTATGTCTTTTCTTTCGTTGGACGTTATTCAGAATTTGAAAATGCACCATGTCCAGCAAAACTGTAATACACACAGAAAACCAAACAATAATCAGTGAATTGTGAAAATTGCCAAGGAGCAACAAATTCCTGTAATCGTTACTGACCTGTAAGTGCTCTGAGATTAGTGGGAAGTGCAGTTGAAGTCACTGCTTTATATTTTCCACACCTAATTGACTCTGAATGAATCAGTGTGTGTTGAGGTGGCTGCAGCTTCACCTGCGTCATCCTCCAGCTAAGAGCGGGGACTTTCCTCCACCTTCTGTCTCTGGAGCTGGAAAAATAATTAGCTGACGAAACACGTTCAGACCTCTGACCTCATCTGACGAAGATTATGTGTGTGCGTGTGTGTGTGTGTGTGTGTGTTCTCTCAGTGGAATAAGGAAGGCCCAGTTGAGTGATCTCAGACCACTGAAGTGAAACACACACCCACACAGCTCAGAGATAAGGACAGAGGAAGCCGAGAATCAATGAAAATGAAGTCAAAGATTTGCTGCTCTGTAATGAAACCATGAGTGTCTGTCATGCTGATATATCTGTGGCTCTTCAGCTGTGTGTTTTGTGTGTGTGTGTGTGTGTGCCTGAGTGAGTGCCTTGGTCAGAGCAAACAGCTGTTGCTAGGTAAATGTGGATTATACTGCAGATCTGGTGCGGATCCTGTTTGCACACGGCCAGATGACCGCAGGTATCAGCCATTATCAGGTCGGACAAGTTGGACTCACAATGACAAACAAGCTCGCTCAATATTCAGACAAACACCGTGCAGCTGAATTAAACTGAAGACTCCCTTTGAGTGATCGTGCTCTTAATGCCGTGTTTGTTTGCACTTAGTTTATACAGTTTGCCTGAGATGAACGGCACCCTCACCACCTCCATTGAGTCCGAGAGGGGAGAATAACACACCTTTATCTCTGGGTCATTGTACGGCGGTGAAATCAGAGCACGCTGAGCCACTGTTTCCATCAGTAAACAACTCAAAGAATATCTGATGTTGGCGATATGATCATCATAACAACCTTTGAACAACTGCCTGAAAACGCTGCTTAATTTAGGGTGACATTTTAACAGCAGGACTCATCATTTCCTGTATTTCCCAACGAAAGAACAGTGTACTTAAAGTATTTAATCCTAAATTTGCGTCGGTCTCATCGTGGAGAAAATACATTGGTAATTTAATCAAATTCAGAGAGGCACTCAACCCTGATACTGTTAAACTTAATGTTAATGGATTTGTCCTTTTTTTAAAATTCATTCTGAACACCAGATTTATACCAGTGATCCACTATTCCTTCTGCTGCATTTCCAGGATTACAACATGCAGTATTTAAATTAAAGAGTTTGTGACATGTGGTTATTTCTGTCTGCAGCTTAATTAATATTGTAAACATGTTGTATATTCTTGTGTTTACATAATGATAATTATTATTCTCATAAGAAGAAGAACAACAACAAGAAATGTAATTTATATAGCACTTCACAAAGTTACAAAGTGCTTCACAAAAGAAAACAGACAAGTTGGTCAGATCATATTTGCACATAAGAAGTAAGAACAATTTAAAAAAAGAGAATAAAAATAAGATAAAAGATGAGCAGTGTGAATAAATATGTCACAACCACCTGATATAACTGATCATTTTAATAGCTGCCAGCAAAGAAAAGGCTTATGCCATTTCGTGAAACTAAGCAATTATTATCATCATCACTATTAAGTCAGTATGCAAAATCAAGCCAAATTAAAACAACTTAGAAACAGCTGGAATCATTTCAGTCAGATATTTACAGATAAATGGATGTAGATATTTTGACTCTAAAAGCACAGGTGCTGCACTGAGTCGTTCCATTTTTATCCTCCTTTATACTTTTCCTCTATTTCACCTCAGAGGGAAATATTGCTGTTTTTACTCCACTACATGTATCTGACAGCTGTGTTCATTAGTCACTATATAGATTGAAAGTTCACTTTCAAAGCAAATGATCAGTTTATAAAATATGATGCATTGTTTCTGCATAAAAAGTGTTCATGCACCAGCAATAACAATTCAGTCATGTATTAAAGTGTTGTTGTAACACTGACAAAGTCCAGCTACTTTTAGTATATTTAAGTGATGTGCTTTATTTTGGAAATATTCTGTATGCATTTTTCTCTCTTATTACCACTTTTATTTCAGTGAAGGACTCAAATACTTAATCCATTACTGCTTTCACTCTGTATTTTTCTAATTGTGTAATAGATGCTGGAGACTAGTGACCCATTTTCTTTCACATCCCACTGTTTGGTTTCGTCTGATCAGGAGATGAGAATCTAAACGAGGAGCTGTCCGTGGTGCTGAACGTCTCTTCCCTCCCTCCTTCTCTCTCTCTGTCTCTCTCTCTCTCTCTCTCTCTGCCTGAGGACACACTGGGGTGTATTGTTGATTGAGGCCGGTTTCTTCAGTGCATAAGCTTTAGCACAAAACAGAGAAAGCGCAGTCGAGCTGTGGTGATGCGGATTGTCTCACAGTGAAGGGAGGATGCGGCAGAAAGATGCTGCACGACGCCCGCCTCCTAATAATGACAATCATGATAAACATCTACAAGTAAGCGCCTTTATAGGACCACATAGGGTTTGTTTTATTGTTGTGTTTCTTCCCTGCGACTCCTCCTCCTCTTCCTCCTCCTCCTCCTCCTCCTCGGGGACAAACAGCGGGATATTTTTAGTCGGATCTCCCCCCTCCTCCCGTTCAGACTTTCTCCTCCAGGGGCTCAAACTCACATCTTACCAAAGGTAGACGCCAAATTGACGTCAGAGCAGCCGTAATTTGACGTGTGTACGCCCCCCCATCGCGACCACACACACACAAACACACGCACACACACACATACGCACGCACAGCGCACAAGCCAGCCCTCCCCATCACCAGCATTTCCTCTCCTTGGCGGACCAATAACGCGCAGTTTCTCATTCTCTCCACCTCAGCCAGCTGTTTCTTGAGGAATAAACAGAAATCAAACAAGGAGATTTCTTTATTATCACCACAAAACATTTACATCTCGGAGTTCTGGCTGCTTTTTTTGGGAGCGTCTAAGCTGTTTGTGTCTTCATTCACTATTTTCTCCTCATCTGGTTGGATTTCCTCTGAGATGGAAGTGAGATGTCGTCCAGCGGTGATGTGTTGTGTTTTTGCCATCCTGTGCTCCGTGGTCCCCCGGTCGCTGGAGTCCTCGTACGGGGACAGACAGTACCTGAACGAGTGGGCGGTGGAGATCCCAGGCGGACTGGAGGCTGCAGAGGGGATCGCCAGAGAGCTGGACTACGAGCTGGTCCGACAGGTAGGCACCAACGCCCAAAAGAACCACAGCACCAGTTTAGACTTGGGAAAAAAAAAAAAAAAAAGCTTGAGATTAGGTGTGTTGGCAGTTTTTTTAAATGGGTATTATTTATTTGGCGCGATATCAAAGCAAAGTGTGATCTGAATGATGGTGCCACTGTCTCATTTTAATGTCAAACATCCAATTTAACAGCATCCAAAGAGAAACCATGAAAAACAAAATGAATCATGAAATGTTAATGAAGCCTGCAGCCTACAGAATCAGCTGTGGACTGGGTTGTAACAGAGGAGGAGGCAATAGCTGCATCAATTATTCTGCTTTGCTTGATAAGGCCATTAGACTGGAAACTCGTTGCTTTTTTATGATAGCCCAAGAGCACACGCCGCGTTTTCAGCACCCTGCTAAATTAAAAGAGGAGGATTTAATCAATCTGTGACTCACTGTTTACACACTTCTGATGACACACAACCCCAGCCTCTGGTTTTCATTTCCCTGTTCTGTGCGTCCCTGTCTTTTCCCAGCATCTGAGGCTGACTAATGCTGTCTTCTGTCCTGCACAAACACATTAGGGTCCAGGCTGATTTATAAGGGCAGTTCATTCATTTCTATGAGTCCAGTGGCTCTGTCAATGATTAACTGAGCATCCAGCAGTCGTGGGGGCTGAGACGCAGCATGTAAACTGTCTTCTCCCACTGTGTCAGAACCACAAAATCAGTTTTTATAGTACAACGTGTTCATTTATCTACATTAAAGTAAAAGTATCAGCCAAAACATGAGCTAAATGACAGCACAAATATTATACACTGTGTGGTTTAACTGTGTAATGGACACATTGTGACATTACTCAAGGTTTCTTACTGCTTGGCATCAGTTTGTGGCATAAATGTGGATATTACAGGCTTTACTTTCCCAAAAGAGAAGCATAGACCAGGTGTCTAAGACCAGTGCATTGAGTTTTATTGGTTTTCAATTTAGAATGGATAGATATAAAACATGTAAATATTCTATGTCTGATAGTGATCTGATTTTTAATGTAATTTACTATTTATCTCATAAAAAGTACTGACACAGTTTCCCAGTCAAAATAAAGGGCAGAAATTGAGATGTAACACTGCTCTAAACCATTTACTGTCTGAATGAACAAGCTGTTGTGTGCCCCCCACGCTCCCCAAAACTGAATTCCTGCAGCTTTTTGTTAGAGATAATAGTATTTCTAAACCTGCACGACAGGCTTCGGCGACCAGATGGCTGCTGTTGTGTCATTTCCCGTAAAAATATTCAGCCTGTCGGGTGTCTTCCTCTCTGCAGATCGGGGCCCTGGAAGACCTTTTCTTGTTCAAACACCGCAGTCACCCCAGCAGAATGAAGCGAAGTGCCGAGCACATCACCAGGCGGCTCTCGGAGGATGATCGGGTGAGTGGCCACCTTTGGCTATTAGCTTGTCCGGCTCTGCCCACAATCATTTGGTCTCATTTCAAAAAGGCCGAGGGAACCGAACGTCTCTGCTTGTCTGTGTGCAGGTGCTGTGGGCAGAGCAGCAGTACGAGAAACGCCGGAGCAAGCGGGCGTCCCTCAGAGAGTGCAGAGACTGCCCGGTGGATAAGCTGTTCGATGATCCCATGTGGAACCAGCAGTGGTACCTGGTGAGTCTCCAATAACTCAAACCACACAAAACAGCAGGTCGGTTTGTTGCCACAGCTCTGGTTGATAAAATGCACTAGATTCAGCATGTGGCTCAACAATTAATTGAAGACATCTGTACACATTTAAGAATATATTTACTCTCCACTACACTCTCCAGAGCTCCATAAACCACAGATTCAGATTTATATCCAGTCTCTTGGTCATATGGTGTGTACTGGTCACGCTGTCTGTTCACATGCTGCTGGTCTGTTCTCCCCTGAGACTCTCTGCAGCCCTGCAAGTGCTGGACAGCTCCACACTGTTCACTGCTCTGTCCTCACAGGGACCCCGTGCCTCTAGCAGGAGGCTATTGACCATGTGCGATGGTACGTGCACGGGGGCTGTCAGTAAGTTTGTACGCAGCCATGCATGTGTGCAGAAACGCAACCATTAGGATGCAAAAAAAAAAGCCGCTTACTACTTTTCCACAACCATAATCCAAAAAAGTAGGGGAAAAAACATGAAAACAATGAAACAATAGCATGCTATCAAGCAGTACTAGCCAAAAGAGCCATTTGCTTAATTGGTAACACAGCCCATGTGGAGATGAGAGGGGTGGAGAGACTATAATCCAGTAGGATGGAGTAGAGTAGAGCACCATGCATTAAGTCCCAATTTACCCTGAATGGGATGTTTTAGCCCATTGAGGCCAAGTAGAAGCAGAGAAAAGGAGATTGTCACAGCTGTGCATCCCCTTCCGGATCCATTACTAACACATTCATATTATCCTGACCGCAGGCTGACCCCGACATTACCACTTTGATTGACATCTTTACTAATTTGGATCCAGAATGAACTCACCACAGCTCGTACACCTACAGTAGCATTTAAGAGAGGATGGAGTGACTATTTTGGAGACTGCTTATATATTTGTTATCACTCCAGTTCAAATCACTATTAGAGCTGCAACCAACTAACTGCAACTTAATTATTCTCTGTATCCACTGATCTGCATCTGTATTACCCGACTAATCACGTGACCCATAATATGTCAGAAAACAGTGAAAACAGTCAGATGTCTGAACCAAAAGCAACTTAAAAAATGTTAACTGACAAAAAAGTTCCTGTTGATTTTGACAAATAGCACCACAATCAAATGATAGTTTTGTATGTGTGATAACATGTTGGGGTAATATATTATTCAGCAATAAGGTAACAATGATCCTACATTCATTTTAATTAGTAAATCAAGCAACCTAAACTGAATTGAATCTCAGGAAAAAGAGACAATTCATGGAGTCTGAGGAAAAGATCCCAACCACAATGTTGAGCTGCAGGTAACAGACATGATCATATTAGTATTCTCTAAGCACACGCTTGTGGGGCAATAAGAAAACAAATTGAGATGAATCATTTTTGCCGATGAGGGATGATGACACTAATGGAATTGGCCTTAAAGTGCCGCTTAGTGTATTTCCACATCAGCCCGGGTCTGTGTCACTCCACGGGCCACATTATAGTCCATCTAGAGCATCGTGATTCATCCTCCCTGTTGTGTTTAGCTGGGACAAAGATATGTAGAAATGGGTAAAATGCTGGAAAGAAAGAGATGGTTTCAGGTTTCAGCCACTGTGCTGTGATTATGATATTCTTTTTTCTGCAAACGAGGACGTAGAGTACAATGTGACGATGAGGGAAAAGGGTTGGAGGTTAGACGACAGTGACGTCGGCAGCCGTGATGATCAACGACATTAGAGTGAGGGTGGAGCTGGGCCCGAGAACAGGATGAGTGTCTTTATCTTTCACGAGTGCTTGATAATTTAATCAGGGAGTGACTCATACTTGTAGCTTGAAATTCCTCCTGCCAGCATGGCTGTGTGTGTGTGTGTGTGTGTGTGTGAGAGAGAGAGAGAGAGAGAGAGAGAGAGAGAGTGTGTATCCATGGCTGTGCAAGTGTCAGTCTATGTTAATTGTGCATCCAGGGATCTCTTTGCTTGTGTGTGTGTGTGTGCGTGTCCACTTGCTTTATATGCGATCGGTGCAGAGAGATTGCATAAGCTGCTGTGTGTGTGTGTGTGTGTGTGTGTGTGTCTTCTCTATGCATGGCGGGCGACTGAGAGCCCCCTCAGCTGCTATCACATCAACAAGTGAGTCATTTGGTGCTACACCAAAACAAGCAAAACTGTATGAGCTGGTTCGGGAGTAAAAATCCTCTCTAGCAAATTGCCATTGAAACACACTGTGTCCAAGTAGAACATCTGCTCTGTGTTTACAACAAGGTTTGTATTGTATTTACTGTCGGCTGGAGCTGATACTGTCCAAAGAGAAAGGGAGGTAAAGACAAGATGGTAGTGAGAGGACGGGGTGAAAACAGGGAATCAAAGTGGGAGCCAAGGAGAGAAAAAAAAATATACATCAGATGGATGAGTCACGTCTTGGGGTGGCGTTCTGCAGTGTCTGTGCATAATGCGCAAAGAGCGAAAGAGCAAAGTGGGTTCTTTTTTTAGTCGTAGCTGTCTCAAGCTCTGAATCATACTCTTCCCCAGGCAGGCAGGCATCGGCCCTGCTCGCTCTCCCCCAATTCCTGCTGATTTTCCGTGTGAAACAGGCTCTACACCTCACCCCGACCCCCCTCCCACCTTCTCCCCTCACTCACCACGTGTGGTATTAAATAGCCCCGGAGATGGATCTCTGAGTAATCCGACAGGGGGATTGAATGTGAGTGGAACCAGGAAAAATCATGGGTTGAAACACAGCATGTCTGAGCACTGCGAGGCACCTTGTCTGTATATGAAATAATCAGTAACGTTGCTGTATTGGATAACACAAAAGCTTGTGCCATTATGACTCTCTGACAGCAAGGAGTGGACGCAGACAAAAGAAACAATCTAATAATTAATTTCTGTAAAGGTCAGTGAGCTGGAGGGCTTTGCCATGGCTGCCCTTTTTAACACGTATGATAATCCTTAAAGAGCCTGCGACGCCTGGACGAGGTGCTCAGAGATAATACACACACGGCGTTGTGTGAATTACAGATTTGTAATTTTTGCGATTTTGTCCCTATCTTCCAGCAAGACACGCGGACGTCTTCCTCGCTGCCGAAGCTGGACCTGCACGTGATCCCCGTGTGGCAGAAAGGCATCACAGGCAAAGGAGTGGTCATCACCGTTCTGGACGACGGGCTGGAGTGGAACCACACAGACATCTACTCCAACTACGTAAGACACCGTTTCCATGGAGACAGCCTCCGTCGTCTGGGCCTGCCGTTGCCACAGCAACGCTGCTGGTGACACCTTACAAGGCGATTCATGAAGACAGCAACAAATCTTCTATATGATAATGTCTGCAAAGAGCTTTTTTTTTATTTCCTAGATGCAAATTAGGCTTTTTGCTCTGGATTGCTCTTCCATTTTGGAGATGCAGAATTTGAAAACATTTCTAATTCCCCCAAGAATGTTTTTGCCAGTCTGAAGAGGGGGGTGCAGATAATTGCAAGCTGGTCGAAAGCGGGCATAACTGAATGGGAGCTCATTCTGGCAGAGTTTCTCCTGGTAAGAGGAACTCTGAAAGCCTTTCAAAAGCCCCATCTGTGGTTTGCTTTCAAACAGCGCTGTTGCTCTCAGACGCCAGCGCAGGGAGGGGTGGTGGGTAGAAGGGGTGGAAATAAAGTATGACAACAGGGCTGATGGAAACAACTCACCCACTGTAATTAAGTTAACGCTGATTAATCAAAGAGGCTCAATCAACCAAGACGCTCATCCTTAACAATCAAGGCGTACGAGCGGCGTGCATTTGCATAAATTAATAGCAGTCATTTTGAAATGACAGTCACAGGCAAGCTGTTACTGTGAACCACAAACTGAAAGGAAGCTTCAAAGTAACTAATTAGATCTGATTTCCTATCTAATAAGGACATCATTTATATAATTTATTATATTTTCTAGTGAAGGGGAATGATGGGAGAGACGAAAACAGAGGGCAGACGTTTAAATCCTGCTGTCTGTCGACCTATGACACGACCTTCAGGCAAAAAAGACATTCTAAAACAATCTGAGCGTTTGAAGAGATTGCTGTTGACAAGCACCTTCATCCTCAGAGACATTCAAAGTGTTTTTTCATCATCTGGTCGCATCAGTCTCTCCTCTTGTCACCTGTCATATATGTCTCCATGACAGCAGATTGGCCCTGACGAATCTGTGTTTGAAGCCTGATGTGAGCTGATCTTCACTGACGTCACTCCAGCTTGCCTGATGGTTTTTCTGTCTGTTGTCTTTGCAGGATGCAGCGGCCAGCTACGATTTCAACGACAACGACCCGGACCCATTCCCCAGATACGACTCCACTAATGAAAACAAGTGAGTTGACTGTTGAGAGGAGACATGCTTACATTTTTAAAATTTTCCTGGTTATTGCAGGATTCATTCCTTTGTGGTTAGAAATAAAGATATGCAGGTAAAAAAAAAAAAGGCTGAACAAGGTGAAATCAGATTCTACTAAAAGCCTTGAAAATAGGTTTTGTAGTGGATTCATGTTTTCTGCCTCTACTGTGTCTCCTCTCCAAGTGTTTCTCAGACCATACCTGAAGTTAATGACTCATCCTCTGCTAGCTGTCTCACACACACACACACACACACACACACACTCCTCTCAGCCAACACCCTGTGCTCTTTTGTTATCAGTATACTCAACAGTTCAGAGCTTATTCTCTCAGATGAATAACTGCGGCGCAACACAACCAGAGAACCTCTATGACCCCGTCAGCGCGATCAGCATTTTCTTCTCCAAACATGACATTTTAAGAGAGACGTTACTTCATCAAACAATGTAGTGGTGTCTTGTAATGAGCTGTGCATCCTATGAAATAATTACAGCAGGCAAAACACTTAGAAGTAAACACTTGGGAAAGACAATTCAGTGCAATCATAGCACAAAACCTGCACATTAAAAAGAACATTTGCTATTTAAAATTTCTTCAGTGCAGCACTATAGAATGTTTATATGTTTCTGCATGATCACACCTAATAATACAGCTCCGACTGGTGAATGCATGGAGCTAAAATCAGTGAAAAAAATACGAGTTAATGCTTCAATTAGGAGTGCCTGTATATTAAATGTGTCATTTGTTCATAGACATGGGACCAGGTGTGCTGGGGAGATCGCCATGCAGGCAGACAACAATAAATGTGGGGTTGGAGTGGCATACAACTCCAAAGTTGGAGGTAAGAGTACTTTTTAAACAGGCTGCAAAAGAATAGCACACAAAGAGCTTTCTTTTTAAGCACTGCTGTTAGATTCCACTGCTGCACATCCTTGGATTTCATTTACAGCCAGTGGGGAAGGAAGATTTCCTGAAGGAGACCTGATAGTTGCATAATGTCACTCTGCAAAATTACTGAGCTCCAATTCGTCTAAATAATAGTTTGCAATATTAAACGGCCAGCTGGTTCTTAGTGCCCCAGAAACTCCTGCATCTTAAAACACAAACAGCACAAGTGGGCACCATGCTATAACATTCCCATCTCTCTCTGCTCAGGCATTCGTATGCTGGACGGGATCGTGACTGACGCCATCGAGGCCAGCTCCATCGGGTTCAATCCAGACCACGTGGACATCTACAGTGCCAGCTGGGGACCCAATGATGATGGCAAGACAGTGGAGGGCCCTGGCCGCCTGGCCCAGAAGGCATTTGAATATGGCATCCAGAAGGTAAGTGATAAGACATTGAGCCGGTGTGATCTGAGACTGAGGTTCCTAATGGGAGCTATTATGTGCAGCAGTGATAGGAATCAGATAGAACAGAATCAATAAGCACAATGTGTTCAGCTCCCAATGACAAACTGCTGTTGGTCATTGTTAGCAGAGATATACATTAGACAGTGCCTATTACAGCCTGGAGTTACATTGAATTATTACACCCCATACCATAAAATGATTCATTTCCACAGCAGTATTATGGTAGCTGTATTATGTTTGCAATGTAAACTACCTTACATTGCAGGATCTGATACAATAACACGTCCTCAGCTCTCTCACTGTCTCGTCCTCTGCAGGGCCGTGGAGGGAAAGGCTCTATCTTTGTTTGGGCGTCGGGTAATGGAGGCCGCCAGGGTGATAACTGTGACTGTGATGGTTACACGGACAGCATCTACACTATCTCGATCAGCAGTGCCTCCCAGCAGGGCCTGTCCCCGTGGTACGCTGAGAAGTGCTCGTCCACTCTGGCTACAGCATACAGCAGCGGGGACTACACCGACCAGAGGATTGTGAGTAACTGGACCACTTGTGTTATCTCCCCTTACGCCATGTCAAGTAACGTTAGGTGGTTTTGTTCAAGGGACATGTCATGTTATCAAAGGTTATTAATGCATGCATTTCTTTCTCATGTTACACTTTGCCTGCTTGCTTTCAGACGAGTGCTGATCTGCACAATGAGTGCACTCAGACTCACACAGGGACGTCGGCCTCTGCCCCTCTAGCTGCTGGAATATTTGCCCTGGCACTGGAACAAAAGTATGCAAATTAAACACCTGTTACCCGTAATCTGCATGTGGTATTTAAAATGCACGCTACAATGGGTTTAATGTCATTTGACATCTCTTTATCAGTGTCAGTAAAAACTCACCGGCCTACCTCCCTGTCCCTGCTCCCTCTCTCAGCCCAGATCTTACGTGGAGAGACCTGCAGCACATTGTGGTCTGGACCTCAGAGTTCGATCCTTTGGCCAATAACCCCGGCTGGAAGAGGAACGGAGCTGGGCTGATGGTCAACAGCCGCTTCGGCTTTGGCCTTCTCAACGCCAAAGCCCTGGTGGACCTCGCTGACCCGGCCACCTGGAAGCACGTGCCTGAAAAGACGCAATGTATCGTCAGGGATGATTCTTTCCAGCCCAGGTATGTGGATGTCTTAAAGCTTCTCTCATCTACCTTTTGTTTTTTGTTTAGAGTGCTTATCTTTTACATAATGATGAATGTTATCTTTAATCGTGCATATGTTTTTGTCCCAATGCCGAATCATTAGAATCCACTGGTGTGTTCTACACGACAATGTCACATTTTGACAAATTATCTAATTCAAGAGTGCGGGAGAGCTTTATTTTTATTTGTCCTGACATTTTGGGTCCTACAAAGCAGATCAACAGATCAAACTACGCATGTTATTAAAGACGCATCTGTTGCTTTTCGAGCTGAGTCGTGACAAGCTCTGTCAGGCTTAAGACTGGGAGGGCTTTGTGTGCCATTAAAATGAATAGAAATCATTATTATTTTAAATGGTGACAGCTGAGCACGTATAAATTTGAGGTCAGTCATCGGCTCTGAGCACTTGCTGACAAATGCTAATTGTTAAACAATGGGATTAAGTATCTAAATCCCAAAGCTGGCACGCATGGACGAAAACTCAAAGCAAAGAATCCCTCCCTGCTGTTGTCTCACCAGATGTCTTGTTTGCATTCCTTTGTGGATTAATGAGCCATGAAAATTGAGGGCTAAAGCTCGGCTGCCATATTTTGTCCTTGAATCAACCTTTTGATTTCACATTGTTCCACCTGTGGACAGCAGCAAAGACTGACTGAGTTCTTCGCTCCTTTAAGTGTCCATTCTTTGGCCATTTACTTTGGATTATGAGACTCAATAGCACTGACACAAACTTTCCCCATTACCTTGCTACATTCCTGTCTAATCCCAAGGATTTGGCTCTACATTTCCGTCAATGCTTAGTGGTCTACAACCCCCTCCAGCTTTATGCCAGCTTTAATGCGGAAATCCCTTCATTCATGTCTGGGAGAGATGAGGATTAACTGTTTTTGCAAATGAATGACCAGAGGCATCCAAATCTGTCTATGCATCTTACAAATGCTTGTCATGTGCTAAATTATTCCCAAATTTGGGATCGTCTTCAAACTGTCATACAGTAATATGTCATTACAGCAGTAGGTGTAGAGGTAATATGTTTTTCCACCCTTCTGCTTTTTCCGAGACCTGCGTTCGGTAATGAGAGCATGTCAAGGAGCTGCAGGGAGAGCTGTTTGTGTGTCTCATTCCCTGCTATTTTAATGCATCCCACAGGGAGCTGAAAGCAGCGGGGGAGATCACTATAGAGATTCCAACCAAAGCCTGTGCGGGGCAGGAGAACGCAGTCCGCTCATTGGAGCACGTGCAGGTGGAGGCCAGCATTGAATACACCAGGAGAGGGGACCTGCACATAACACTCACCTCCCCAGCCGGTTAGAGACACACACATACAAACACACAAACCCAAACAAACACACACGTTTGAGTGAAATAAGTTCTCAACTGGTTTGTCCCTTTGGATTCTCCCTTAGGTACCAATACAGTGCTGCTGGCTGAGCGAGAGAGGGACACGTCCTCCAATGGCTTCAGGAATTGGGACTTCATGTCTGTTCATACGTGGGGAGAAGATCCTGCTGGTACATGGACCCTGAAGATCACCGACACTGTGAGTTACACATATATGGTGACTAAAAGGATCAATTCCATTCAAAGGAAAACTTGAGATAATAATTAAGTATGAAAGTAAATAATTATAAATTATATTTATATCCCATGATAGTCAGGTCGTATGGAGAACGAGGGTCGCATATTGAACTGGAAGCTGATCCTTCATGGGACGTCAGAGAAGCCAGAGCACATGAAGAAGCCCAGAGTGTACATTCCCTACAACGCTGTGCAGAATGACCGGCGTGGTGTGGAACATATGGATGACATGATGGAGGTGAGTTCACCTGCAACAGAATTTAAAGCTTTAGTTCAGTGACGACATGATAACCTGGTTTATATGTAGAGGGAAGGAAAGATGCTCAGCACACTCACACTCCTGCACTTCACAGAGATAAAGCTATGTGTTATTAAAACGAGACTGAGAATCTGTCAGTCATACCAACAACTCTATGATGTTGTAGTGTTGTTAGTACTGTAAGATAAGATAAGATAAGATAAGATATTCCTTTATTTATCCCACAATGGAGAAATTTCAAGTCAGCAGCAGTTCTGATTCACACATACAAGATACAGTTCACACATACAAAGAAAGGGAATAAAAAATATAAAATATATATATGTTTACATGTACAGTATATACAAAAAATAAGGTATGGTGAAAGAATGAAAGAATTGTACTGTATTCTCAAACTGTATTGGCTAAATTGAATTTTTGACCTGACGATGGAGGAAGGGCCAAAGAATCACCAAACTGATCGCAAATTATCTGAAGGAAGGTGTGAATGTCTGTAAAAAAAACATCATGACAATCCATCTAACAGTTGTTGAGACATTTCAGTCCTTAAAGAGCAGCTTAGTACCCACTGGAAATCTTTTTTTTTGTTGATCCCCAGTGATTTAACTCCTTGCTGCAGTGATGTAACAGTCAATGTGTGTCAGCACTCCGTGACATCACTGTTGGGTGTGGTTACAGGTGCACCAAAACACCCACACGCCTGACCACACCCAACCAGGTGATACCACAATAGAGACTTACATAACTCCCAACATCACGTAACTACAAAAACCTCCAATAAAATCTACAGACATAATCAACACAGGAAGTCTTTATGTGGTCGGATGAATAATTTAGGTTGCAAAGGCTTCACATGTCGTGTAGCATAAGTTTGGCTCATAATGATAATAGCTTACACCATCTTACAAATGCAAATCATGTAATCAGTAATCATTTAAAAATGCAGCAGATTATTGGGGATAATATTACATATAGAGTCCTGTGTTGTGAAATATTGTGTATTGTTTATGGCTCTTAATCACGTGCTCCTCAGGACATTTGAAATTAAATTATGATGCGAGACTATCAGGTTAAATTTGAGAGTGTTTACGGAGTAGAAACGGTTATATTGTCTGTCTTTAGATGTACACTCTGTGAGTCATTCTTTTCTCACGCACCAGTAACACGTCTCCTCTCTGTCTATCTGATGACACAGGAGCCCACACAGGCCTATCTACCTTCAAAGACTGCACAAGCCCCCCTTCCTTCCAACCCAGAGAAGGAGCCCAAAAAGCCCCCAATTTCACCCTACTCCCCCTCCCTGGCCCTGCTGCGCCTCCTTCAGACAGCCTTCAACAGGCAGACGCCGGTCCTGCAACGGGCCCAGACCGTAGCCAAGGCCTCCTCCGCCTGGAGGAAGCAGCTGCAGCCGGACCGGAGCCTCTCTCCTCCAGCAACAAGACTCCCACCTAAGATGCTGTACCAGGCTCTGGACATGATCAACAAGTACCGGGGCCCCGAGGACAGTGTCTACAGTGACTACACTGATGGCTTCTACAGCACCAAGCCGTACAGACACAGAGATGACCGACTGCTGCAGGCCCTGTTTGAGATGATAGATGATGACCGCAAGTGAAGCCTGGAGGAGAGGAGGGAAGAGGGGAGGAGAGGAAATCAGAGGAGAGAAGAAGAAAGATATAAGATAAGGGAGAAGCATGGCTATGTGTTGGTTGGGGAGCAGAGGAACAAGGCGAAGAGAGAAAGCAGAGGGATGGGATCGGGCATAAGAGGACTGGAGGAAAAGATTAAAAAATCCGGGAAAGAGAACTCTTCCACTCAGTTACGTTTTTTTCCCCCAAAAATGCTGCAAAATTGGATCTCATTACCTTCATTTGCCAAACACACATTCATGAATTAATTCTCTCATTCAGTCGTGCAAAATTTGCAGCCCACAGGTGATTCAAAACACGGAGCCTCTCTGCTACAAACTCCATGTAGTGAAAAGTGAAAGCATTTAAATCATGAGAAAGGAGAGCTAGGCCTTGTCTCTCTTCTCTTCACTGCCTGCTCAAGCATGCCACCTTCAGAATCTAAGTTTTGTATTAGTATCTATATATATTATCTAAATATTATTCAAAGACGATGATTGTAAAAGGGTTTTGAAAACACTTTACATCTAAAATCTCCACTTTCAAAAATCCTGTTTCTATTTGTATTTTGTCATTTTTCATAAGTCCCACATGGTTTTTTTTTTTGGTTTTTTTTTTTGGTTTAAATATCTTTCACAATTACGGGACACCTTATGGGTCACTTTATTTACTTTAGAGGACAAATTAAATTTAAAAAAAACTGACATAAAGTCATTAAATAAGAGCCAGCGTGCATTCAAAATGAAGCAAAATTTTAAATTGATCCACAATTTCAAAATGTTTGAACTGTGTTGACAAAAGATTTATTCTCAGGGTGTCGACAAAGCTCGAAAGAGTCAATAGAATCACATTCTGGATTCTTCTAAGTATTAAGACAAATATAGAGAGTGTGAAAGATTGTACACTGAAAAAGCAGACAGGTGAAACGATACAGTTGTACCAATAGACTATTGGAATTGGAAAAGAGAAAACATAACCAACCTCTACTCTGGTAATAATGAATGACACAATGGAGCACCGTTGTTGGAGTAGTGACACATTGAAAATGGAAGAAAAGAAACCGATTAATCTTCTTCTTGTGCAATTTGTTTAATTTTGTATAAGTACAATGCTGCATTAAATGAAATATTTTTCTAAGGATCCTCATAGTTTATGGAAATAATATATACAGTATCAAACCCTTGAACAGTTTATTTTCTTGTGGCGTAGTTCACTCAGAAACTGCAAAGTCAGTGTAGTTACCATAACTACAAATGAACACTGCCAAAATCTTTGCTGTCAAAAAGCTTCTGTGTATTTCAGTGACTGTGCAAATGGCTGACATGTTGTTTGTTCATCATCTGTAATATGCCAACGACAAACAGTTCCTTGAATCCTGGACAGATAATTGCATTAATATTACTTCTCTGGTATTATTTCTTTGGTATTAGCGGACCTATCACATTTCAGAAGCTGACCAGAAACTCTGTAGAATAGGGGCTCTGCACAGCAACCTGCAAGCACATTCATCTTGAACGCCTTAATATATGCTGTAAATGTGCATACTCATCTCCACATGGTGTAGATCAATTTACAGATGCTAGTGTTTATGACCTGAAAAGTTACGAATCCTCTATGCAGAGTCTCTATCCTCCAGCTTGGAACTGCCTGCCCCGCTTCTCTGCCAACACGGTGACAGGAAAACGAAGATGTTTGGGATAACGCTTCATGTGCACCCTGTAATTTATCCGTTCCTTAGTGTAGCCCGTGCTGTTTTCTCCATGTTTTTGTTTTTGACTGATGCTTCAGTCCAAAGTTGTTTACACAAGCCAAAATTATGTTGCAATTTCTGTATGGATGTATAAAAAAAAATAATAATGAGATTTATCGTAATAAACTGCAAAGTGACCTCTTTAGTCTGTTTGAGTCTCTTGCAGCAGCATACAGTGATTCTGGGACTGATTCAACTGCTTAGTGGATGGATTGTTATTATGTTTTTTTCACAAATAGCCATGGTTCCTAGGCGATGAATCCTACTGGCTTGAATGATCTCTTGGCATTCGTGAGCACTTCTGGATGAACTGCAACTTTACATAACTTTGAATTTAGTGCCACCGTCAGTTAAAATTGTCATTTTCCCAGTGTGGTTTTGGTTTAAGACCAAATATCATTTCCACCATCTGTGTAGGGCTAAGTAACAAATCTTGGAGGACAGTGAATGCAGTAAACATTATACCTGTGAAACATCAGCATGGTAGCATTGTCAGTATGAGCAAAAGCACGGGTTCAAAGCACTAGTGAGACTAAAAATGGTCTGTATTTGTCTTCAGTCTTTATACATTAAGTGCAGAAAATAATCGTTTCAAATCGTGAATCGTCCCCAAGCTTGCAAAAACAAGCCATATTGCCTTGCCATAACGAGACACAGTCTTAATTTGGAGTTAGATGATGAAACACAACATTCACAATCACGACACATGGTGTTCAGCAACTAGATGAGAAGTCTCCCTTAGAGGGCTTTTTATTCATAAAGTGTAAAGGGTCTTTCAATATCCGTTGGTAATAATGTTACATAGAATCATAATTTAATTTTAGCTCTTACAGCCTCTTTAAAGTATCTTTAGAGATGTTCAAAGACCTTTTCCATTGTATTTCCTACTGAGTGCCGCCACCTTATGGACAGAAAGAATACGACAGCCTGCTGACGTGAGCTTACAGTAAGACGGCTTTATAATGTAGTATATTATACATAATATAATGTCTGTCTGCCTCCTACTAACTCTCTTCTATACAGGATCCCGAATCACTTGAGATGTACGCTGGCATTTTCTCTAAGGCGGATGCATTTGCAGGAAATATGAGCATTTATTCAGGTTCTTCCAAGAAGTGTTACGTGACTGCCCCTTGCCTAATGTTTATCGTCATACTTCCAACATGAGAAGGAGGAAAGAACGTTACAATCCACTTCTCTATTCACTGCATGGGTAATCTAACCTTTTTATTGTTTTCTTTCATTGTCTGTATCTTGTCCTGCACTCCTCAGCTCCTCCCATTTTGCCCAGATTCCCCACACATCTGGCTGCTTTGGTATTTCTCCAAAACTGAATACTGCAGAAGCCTGAGGGGGAAAATGAGGGGGAGGAGGGGAGGCGGGCGGGGGGGGGCGAGAAAGAAGATATGTGAAGTAAAAGGGAGTGGAAAATATTATAAAAGCAAAGAGAAGAGAGAGAAAGAGGGTGTGAGGTAAGAAAATAATCACTGGTGGAAAACGGTGAGTTAAACAGTGCATTCCCAGGGGGAGACAGAGCAAGCAGGACAGACATAGAGATAGACAGACAGATAAAGACACAGAGAGAGAGAGAGAGAGAGAGAGAGAGAGAGAGAGAGAGAGAGGCTGAGATTTTGTTTGGTAAAAATAGAGGCCTCAGAGAAAGGTTTGTGTGTTTATCCTTCAGCAGGTCACAGTATGGCGCTGTTCCCGTTCTGCAAGACACCCGCAGGTCAGTACAACCTCAGCCACTGCTCCACCTCTTCTGCTCGTGTCATATCTGACTATTTTCCCCTCATCTGTCATTGACTTTGTGACTGCTCTACATGCCCATTTAAACCTCAGTTGGTTTAAAGACATGGAGATTTTGGACTGAGCCACACAGGCCGAAATGCAAATACCAAAGCTTTGTAATGCTTTTCTTAAAGGTTTTCTATGAGCAGTTTGCAATCCTGCAAATATGTCCAGGAAGAATAAATAAGTCCTTGATTAATTAAAGAACTTTTGTACAATGTTTCCTAAATCTCTTGTCTGGCGATGGAGGGAATTTAGCTCATGCAGACAATATGAAGACAAACATCGACATTCACTCACATGTTCTGTCTCAAGTAGTCATCTGCAAACTTTGATTCAGTACCTGTTTTTCTTCATGAAACACTATATTTCCTTCACCTTCTATATTTCTATTAGCTCAGCATCACATGTGGTTTCACCCTGCTGTATCCCTCATCCCTGTTGTCGCTGCTTCTTCATTTGAGAAAGGCCTTTTAGCTAAACTTTCTGAAAATCAGAAAGTGTGCACTGTGATTATTTCATTGTACATCAATAGTTAACCAGAATCCTTTAAGATCTGAGAGTTAGCATTTTATGCAATTAATTTGGTGTCAAATAAAGTAAAAGTAAATTAAATAAAAACATCCCACACATATTCATGTCTTGCGTTTACATTGTATGGGCTACTACTTCATACATTTTAATGCATCATACACATTATTTGGTAAAGATATCAAGTAAATTACATTTTATCTTAGTCATATAATATCTTGTTATGTATACAACCTTTAGAACTACATTGGCTGTACTGTATAAGGTTGCATATGCTTTAAATATTACATTATTTGTGCAATCACTCCCAAAGGGAGTTATTCCTTCAGCACATTGTTCTCATTCCTATGAACTGGACTCATTTTACCTGTCAGGGTTTAAATGAATAGCTTTGTAAGTAAAATGTGCTCACTGCAAGAGTATAGCTGCTTGCTGTGGTTTCATTTAATTGTGCGTGCATCTGTGTGTTTATCCTTCGAACAGGACCAGTCAGAGTGACAAGATTACATCTGGTCCTGTACTGTTTTCTGCTGTCTCTAATCATATGTAAGTGTACTGAAGAATTTGTTCTACTCTAACATGTTGTGCAGGTACACTAAATGCACATGGGAAAATTTGCTTGTGGCATAATAAATGTAAATTAGAACCTTGTTTTCTGAACTACGTGCTAAGTAGATCCCCTTCAGGAAGGTCTATTTTTTGCGTTTTGTCTTGTCTGTAACAGATTATTAGAACTGTCTCCTGTAATATTTCAGACACAGCCATAAGAAAAAAATTGTTTAAATAAGGTTGTGGTACGAAATAAGGTAGGAAAGTGTGCATGAGTGCAGATGGTGTTGGAATAATTAGAAAACTATGATTTGCCCCTTCAGACTTCCTCCATGGACGTAAAGCTGCTGTCAGTGTGGAATCACCTCATCCTATCTTTCACGCTTTGGGACTGGAGAGGGGAAGACCAGTGACAGACATGAAGGTTTTCAAGGTAGCAGTGCAGCAAACTCCCATGGAGACACCATGGGGTGCTCCGTTAGTGTGGGGTGACACCCGTAAGTCAGCTCGGCGTAGGGCTAAATTCGAACACCGGGGAATCCGTACAGGCCTGCTGGCACTCGTGGTGGGGACTTACGCCCAGTTCATCCGACGTTTCCTCTCTTCAGCTGAAACCCACTTTCTCCCTGGTCAGATGGTTACGTACTACATCCTCACAGACAATCCCCGTTCACTAGATCCGCCCATCAAGTTGGGGCCTAAACGACAGCTGAAGGTGGTTCCTGTTGCAGAGCTGCCTGGCTGGGACAGATTGGCCCATCGCCGGATGGCCCTGCTCGCTGATGCCATCAAAAACCCAATCGGCAGCGAGGTTGAATACATCTTCTGCGCTGACATCGATCAGGAGTTTGTGGCCCCTGTGGGAGAGGAAATCCTGGGAGACCTGGTGGCCACGTTGCACCCAGAGCTCTATGGGATGCCTCGAAATACATTTCCTTACGAAGTTGAAGAGGTCTCATCAGCTTGCGTGGAGGAGGACAAAGGAGACTACTACTACACCTCCGAGCTGTACGGAGGATTGGTGTCTGAGATGTACAAACTGGCTCAAGCCTGCTCTTTGCTCATTCTGCAGGACCATGCTAACGGGGTAAAGGCCCGGGGCCTCGAAGAGAGCTACCTGAACCGCTACCTGATTGACCACAGGCCAACCTGCGTGTTGTCACCAGAGTACAGCTGGTGGGACTCGGCCCTGGCTGCTGATGTGCCTGTGCCCAGAGTGATCTCCTTGGGAAGGCAGCACGAGGCTTAAGATAAGCAAAAACATTAAATCAGTGTAAAAGGAGGGTTCTCCTGGCTTGAACCCATTGAAGTATGGATGTTAATCCCCCTCCCACATGAAGAACTACATTTTTATTGTCCAATTTCCTTTTGGAGAGGTTCTCCCCTCAAGTATTATAACAAGACCGGAGATGAAGGGAAAATATGAAGAGGATGCACATATTCCAATCATCTTGATTCAACTCATAATTCAGAGTTTCCATTTAATATTCTGCTCGATTAGCCAATAAATGTAGCCTTCAATCCCGCAGAAGCAAACTGCACAATCTGCTCTCAATTAAAGTCCCATTTGTGTGAACAGTGTCTCCGTGTGCCCACTATCTCTTCCAAAGCAGACGAAAAAGAATTGACCTGTCTCTTTAAACGAAGCACTGCCCTCTCCATTAATGTCAGCCTCGGAGATACTGCTCCAGTGGCTTTGTGGTCAGCAGCGATAACAGTCAACAGTGTAAGTGCACACTTTCCCCGCAGTGGCCAATCATTAACTGGAAGAGCTGCTGTTTCAAGGTCTTTAAATACCAGGTGGGGAATGAATGGATACAGCAGGATGCTGTTTCTCCAGGTTACACCTGTATAGAAGCTGCCATGTTTAAGCGAAAATAGTTCAAATTGAAACTGGTGAAACTGATTCAGGGTGTATTGAAGTAATTTTCCATTAAGAACTGTTGTTTTTCCCATCCATGAGTTGGAGTAAAAGATAAACTCAAATGACCTCATGTTGGTGGTTGTTATGTTTTTTGTGAGTCTGCCTCTCTCTTTCTCCAACACACACACACACACACACACACATACTCCCACATTCACACTCTGTTTTCTCCTCCTTGTGTGCTGTGTTTTAATGGGAGGGTTAAACAGCAGCAGATGGCTTTTTCTCACTGCCAGCAGAGTCTGTCCTCAGGGCCAGATCGCCACGTGGAGTGAAGTTGAAGGTAAACTTCAGATAATCCCTTGAAGCAAATTTTCAGATATTGTGTTTGTTTGTTTTTTTAACTAATCTGCCTAAGATATTGTAGCTTCCCGTCTCCTAACAGCCTGCTCCCATAAACAACATGCACATATAGCACAATATGACCCGCAGATGCTCCTAAACATTGTTATGGTTATTGTTGTTATGAACACTCAGTCACCTATATATATATAAAGCCTTCCTCACATACATGATCCATGCTGAGCCCCCCTTTTCACGCCATAATGCAAAGCAGTTTAAAGAATTCTTGGTTTAAATCCCCGGCATGTGGTTTACTGGTGGTCAGGGAACCTACTGGCAGCAGCAGCATAACCTAAGGCAAAGAAGGAGGCAGTGTGGAAATCCATAGCACAAAAACCTTTACACGTGTAAGCCTGTTTCTATAATTAACAGCAATTAAGTCTTAATGTGTTGAAAGACAACAGATATAAACCCCCCTTGTGCATATATATATATGTGTAAATATATACGTAGCTGCAGAGAATGTTCAATATGAAATTGTCTTAATGCAAAGGGCTAGGCATCATAATCTTCTTTCTTGAGTATGTTTTTATTGTGTGAGCACATTTATTACTTTGCTAAAACGAGCTGTTTGAAAGATGTCTTGTTTTATGACCTGCTGAAACAAAACTCTTAGCCCATCTCTTAGCTTCGCTGTTAGCTGTGTGCCAAAGTTGAACATTTCCTTTGTCCTCTGGTCTTTTTTAGATTTTGTATTTCATGTGAATTCGTCTGGTATTTGGTGGTATTTTTCCTAAATACTAAGACAACATATTATTGACAGCCCTGGGTCATTAGCTGTCATACTGATACTGTGACATGTGCTTAAAGGCAGTAATGTAAAATTTGATTTAATTGTAAATTTCCCCGTCTTGGGACTAATAAAGGAATATCTTATCTTATCTATTTACACTGGGTCTAGTCACGCAGTATAAAGAATTATTAATTCCTGATTAGTTTAATGTGGGTTCGGCTTAATGTCTTAGCTACAGGGCTTTCACCCATGAAAATGGGGTGCAAATCCTCTGTGAGACTAACAGAGATTTACATTAATTAATTTGTAGACTTAGTTAGCTTGTGTCATTTTTTCAGTTACAGATTGGTTATGTTTAGGCACCAAAACTACTTGGCCGGGTTCAGGAAAAGATCATGATTTGGGTTAAAATGATAAGTCAAATATAAGAGGCAGGGTGCATTAGACACACGGGTGTAAATAGTGTTGCTGACTACTAACACCTGGGTACAAATGCCATGCTGCCTAAAACATTTTGGTTATGGCTGCACTGACAGTCGGTCAACCTGAATGAATTCAACCATACAGTATTGTGGGCTTTAACAATACAGTGGTGAATGATGGGGTTATTCTGACATACTGTAACACTATAGAAGTGACACATAGAGAAAAACATGCTCATCTACAGATTGGCCAAATATACATATACATATACATCTATATTCAAACAATACAGAGTTTGGAGCTCACCTGTCCTGCATGTGTTTGTACTGAAGGAGAAGCTGGAGTATCTGGATAAAATCCAGCCCAGGATGTTGCTGTGAGACAACAGTGCTAGCTAATGAGCCACTGTGCCACAGTCATGCCTGCCTATTAGTGTCAATTATAGGTCACTCACAGGCAAGTTAAACTACTGGAGACATTATAATGATGGGGTGATTACTCCGTCGCACCTGTGTTGATGATAAAATTTACCTTTATGTTACAACATTCTAAATATTTGAGCATATTACAGTGAACTTCAATAGTCAATTCAGTTCTCTAATTAAGCAAATATTCATTGAAGGTCCTGTTGCCACTAAATGACCTGGCTTTGAACTTGCATTGAGTGTGTTCGGTCTGTGTTTCTGCCATGGATGCATACAGTGGGTGGACATAGTGTTGGAGGGTTCCATTCATTCCTATGAAAGCTGCTCAGTGGCGCATGAGGTCAAAAAAGTTCAACTTGCCGGCCATAAAAGTGCCCGGATCTTCCACATTGTTGGGGCCATGGAGCATGCACACTAGCGTCTTGGGTTTGCTGAGCCGGCTAACTTCCTGTTAGCCCTCCACTATGATGAATGGGAATAAAATGATTTTAACTGTGCAGCTCTTCTAGACTTTCCAAATATTATCCGACCAAATGGATCGAATTCTGATGGTGAAACGAGTCATTTCACAGGGGTTGTGACTTTAAAAAAAAATGTATCTGCTGACTTTCACAATGAAAGTCTATAAGGAAAAGTCTCTTTGGACCTAATGGCATCATGTTGTAATTCCACAGTTTGGCCACTATATAAGATTGGCTTCCTGTGGGCCTCTGCAGCTAAAGTTTTGACTCCTCTAACTTGCATTGGATGTTTTATTTGAAACATCGCACATTGAGAACAATAACATCAATATCGTGAGCGATATTACTCTTTAAACATCATCAGCAATATTACTTTTTTCATGTGTTATATTGATTTTCATTCATTTTCAATATCATGTAAAAAAATATTTTTAAAATTATTCTAAATTATCTTTCTTTATGGTTACTTTTAAGTAACTTTTGCTACTTTTATTGATATTCTTATACTTTCTACGTTTATTATTCTATTGTTTTTAATTCTTATATTGCTTAAAACTTTCAGCAGTTTCTGGCACAAGCATTTCCTTCAAAATAATAAAGTCTTATCATATCTTATCTTATCTTATCTTAAAAACAAACTTATTATGAAAACAGATTTTCAATAAAGTAATCAACTGGCAATGCAGTTAGAAAACAATACAAACAACAAGTCATTAGCAGCATCCACATTAATATCCGCATTAATATTAATATCTCTTTAGCGAGAAAGATAAAGAGTTGGAGGTCATCATAGCTGCTTTTCAATCATAAACATTCAAACATTTATTAAATGTATACACTGTTGGTAAAGACTGGGCTCTGATGAGATTTTAGTGGGTGTGGGCAGCACTACTTGTTGGAGTTTACTTCATTAACAATACAGTAAAAGGTCACATGGGAAGGAGCAATCTAATTCTGACAAAAAAATCCTTTGATCTCACAACAAAAGGGGCATCTTTATCACTGTTAACTGATGTCAGGCTCCATGCCCTAAAACATGTGCCTCTGATTAGCACCAAAAACCGGAGCCTGGCCAAATAAGGCATCTAATAATGATGATTAACTTTTGTAGTTAGTCAGTTAGTCGCTTGGTTTAAGAAAAATGAAACAGTAAATTTAGCCCCATTTGGAAGATAATCATCAGTGGTCACTCAGTAAAATACAGTTAATTAAGAACTTCACAGATAAGTCTTCCTGTGTTTAATGTTTAGCCTTAAACAAAGGGTGAATAATTTCAACGTATTCTTCAGACTGTGTTCTTAGAGCTTCCATCAGGTGACACGTCTGTAAACACAGAAGCTCTAAAATCAATGGGTCCTATCCACCCCAAAGCCTTTATTCAATTGTTTGCACAGCAGGCAACCTGTCAGACAAACCAGAGCCCCTCTGGAATTAAAACAGACCTGGTATTTAAAATTTGCATGGATTTAAACCAAGCGTACTTGTAGGGGTGTGTTTGTCCATTGTTGGGTAGATAAAGGGTACAAGCAGTGACGTTTATGATGTGATGGGTGGGGTGAAGAGCGTTGTTTCCGATTTTACATTCCACACGTGTAACAGAATCTTAAAATTGACTGCATACATGTGTGGGGCAGTTTTTTTAATTTAATTTGTTTTAATAAGTTTTTGTTGGTGGATTGATGTGCAGTAAGTGTGTGTGTGTGTGTGTGTGTCTGTGTGTGTGAGACTCGTCAGGGGGATGGGTGGGATGATGAGCTATGGTAATCTGCTGGATTCACACAAGCCTTTCCCCACCCTGCCCGAGGCTACTCCGCACCAAAACATGCTGCCCTAATCACCAGGTCAAGTGGACTGACAGTGGGAGATAGTGAAGGTGCAGCTCACAGACACACACACACACACTTGTGCACATTGTGCTGATACCACATTACATCCCATATCATTAAAGGAACCACATGAAATAAGATTATAGGCCAACAAATTGGCAAAGTTGTTCAGAAACTAGTTGGCTGTCAACAAACGTCCTTGCTGACTAACCAGTGTGACTGTCTGTAGGTAAACTTGTTCAAAAATAGTTAAAATACAAACCATACCAGCACCACTTATTAGTTTATTAAATGTTTAAATGTATAACATTGCAGTCAAAGAGGTTCACAATCTTATGGCACGTATATTTAGACATTTATCACAGTGCCAACAAAACCGAGTTTACACTGCAGGGTAGTCAAAGGCAACCTTTACCAGTTCCAGTAGGCTAGAATTAGTTTTACCATGTCAGCAAAACACAGCAGGCAGAGGCAGTTTTGCCAAGAGGTAACTACATATGTGTGTTTGAGAGAGAGGCTACAGGCCTACAGAGAAGGGGGAAATTGAATTAGTTGCTAGAATTTGTCCTCTGAGAAGCCTTTAGATGAACAAAAATAGTCAGTGCAGTTTTGGTTCTGTAAAAGCACTGCAACAAAAAAAAAAACTAAAAATAAAAAATAAATAAAAATCTAAATAAACCAACTCATGGTGCACAGTAATATCATCTAAAGTAGTAACTCTAAAACAATGCATGTTACACTTAAAGTTCAGTGTGGTTGGAAAGTGAAAAACTAACAAGCAAAGCAAGTCAGGACCAATCCACTGGTGTCAGCCCTTTAGGCAGCAGCTGTAGTCCCTCCCCGGGCCGGAGACAGCACAGGGAGCCTGGGCTGCTAAATGCTCCAGCCTCAAAGGGACGATGGTGGAGGGCTGGTAAAGATGGCGGCGCTCTCCGAGGATGGGAGGTACGGATTAAATTGTGGCCAACAGAGCGCAGACAGAGTCACCGTATTGCACGTCAAATTGACCGAGACAGCACTGAGAGCGATAGAGAGCCACCAGACTTGCATGGTGAGTGATTTTGCCGTTTATTTTGGTTAAAATGACGCCGGGACTCGTCGGGCTGACACAGCTCGTCTCAGCTGGGGAGCCCAACTGCCACGCACAGCTAACGCTACAAAGTTAGCTAAGCTGTTGACAGAGCGAGTTTCTGCTTGTTTTTCTCAATCATATTAGTCTTGTGTCATCATTTTAACCGACCGAGGAATGTAAACGAAACCTTGGCCTTATGTTGTGTCCGGTTTTTACGAGCTGACAAACGTTATTTAACCCATAAAACCTGTTGGTAAAGTTAGACTCTCTGATTAGCCGCCGTTAGCTTTAGCTAGTTCAGTGTGAGCCCCCTGTGCTGTGTTGGCCAGCCAAGTCCATTTTTTTTTTCTTCCTTGCCAATCTAACGCTACTTTGACCAAATTTGGAAAGTGGTAATTTAATATCGACGAAAACACCCGTCACAGGGCAAGTTTGATGAGCTGGGAGTTGGAGAATAAAAGCGTTAGTTAAATTAGTCATCGCTAACTAACATTAATTTTCATTCGACGGTGTTGTTTTTGTAGCAGGGGCAGGGTGGACATGTTGGGGTAAATTAAGGCTAATGTAACTTGATAACAAGTTAGTGGCGTTTCGAGCATGTCGATGACTGGTCAGTTTACCATATGGTTAAAAGTTTGAGCTAGTTAGAAAACCTAACACCACACCACAGCCTGGCAGGGATGTGGAGCTTACTGACAGGCTCATCCCTTTTTTTTTTTTTTTTAGTGCTAAATTAACTCATCATAAAATGTCAAACGAGCTGCAGCTCTGTAGCTACAGGATGTATAATGTGTTAGACGAGCAGCTACCTTTTTAAAGGTTTACACGGGACAAATATTTATTTGGGCTTGTTTGCCAGCTAGCTGGAAATTTTCTGCATACTTCATTCAGGTCAAGCTGCCCTGAAAGAGTAGGCCAGCAGTTACAAATGTGTGGTGTCAGATAGCATTAAAGCATCTTTTTTTTTTTAAGATAGTGAAACTATTGCTTTAGCTATATGTGCACTTTTATTCCAACTACACTGTGTTCATATGTCTTTCAGCTGTCAACCAACTATTTCGTTAAATGTACTGCGTTTCACCCCTGAGCTTGACACCAGCAGCCATTGAGAGGCTTTTGAAACCGAGTGCGCTAACAAGGCACTGCATAACTGTGCAGATTAAATATAACTTGTTAATCTTGAACTGTACGAATAGTGTAATCTTGTTGAGGTGCTACACAGGTGAGCTAATCTGGAGAGACCTCTGCAGTCTTGAGTTGCAGAGGCCTGGAGCCAAGTTACCTGATGGAAACCCTGCCAACAACAACGCCGTTGCATAACACACACACACACACACACACACACACACACACACACACACACACACACACACACACACACACACACACACACACACACACACACACACACACACACACACACACACACACTGACTGGGCCTAGGTCTGCGCTCAGAGCTGATGCACTGTGGCTTAGCATGGGGCTGTAGTGTTCAGAGGTCCCTGACTGCTTTTTATGGCACATGGTGTGTGTGTGTGTGTGTGTGACTATATGTATGCCACACACTACCCACACCCCCAGTATGTGTAACAAAGAGATTATCCTCGTAGTGTTAGAGATGTAGATGAATAACCCAATTTAAAATGATCATGTAATCTGTTTCTGACACCTGGCAAACCGAGCCATCACTAAGTTGAATGAATTCCTTTGTGACAGCCCATGCTACAACCTTATTGGATGTGGTAATGTTGGTCTGTACGCTGCATTGAACGGCAGCCTGCCATCTCTTGCTGACTGAGCAGCCAAAACTGCCTGCTTTTTGTTTCTCTCTCCCTCTCAGTAATGTGTGTTGTAGCTCAACCAGTCATCGAACTATGGAAGCTGGCTATCTTTGTCTTTCTGTGGTGATGTGAAATGTGATCAGAACTGTGTGTGTGTGTGTGTGTGTGTGACTGAGTGTATAGATAGTGGGGGAGGGAGTCACTTGGTAGCCTGGAGTAGCTTAGCTTTAACAACCATGACATGGTGCTTTTAGCTTGGAAAAAAAACTGTTTCATACGTGTGTTTACAAGCATGTTTTATGTAGAGGAATGGAGAGAAGCTGTTGTTGATAAAAAATGCACATTCCACCCAAACCAGTTGACGCAACAATTCAGAAGTCTAGGAACTAGCCGACTGGTTCTTCTTTGCACTAAAGCTGTGTGGAGAAGCAGCAGCAGCAGCGAGTCCTGTGCTTTCTTATCCTAACCTGTATTGCACCAGAGCAGCCAGCCTCTGCATATTTGTGGCTGTCAACTCTATTTCAAGGTCCCACCAACACAAACCTGCAAGCCTACGCAACAAAAGACATTTCAGAAATATCCTCTTCAAAATATCCACTGTATTTGAGTGTTGGCCAAGTTCCACTGCTTGTGGTCAGATAAAAGCAAACAATTTTGTCTGTCACCTGTCACCCACCTCTTAACCGCTTTAAAAAAGAAGATCGAGGTAAAGTTGACTCACATGGTTTTTCTGTAGATTCAAACTTAAGACTGTTGGCTGCCAGTGGACCGTCATCAAGTATTTGTGGCCGACAGTCACCCACAGTTTCAGCAGCACATGCCAGACCACAAGTGCCAGATGATCAATCTTACAGTGAAAAAAAACTTGCAAGTAATTTTTTTGGAGCAAAAATGGCAAACATTCCCAGTCTTACGCCTCTTTTAATGTGATGATTTGCTGTTTTTTGTTTTTATGTGATTGTAAACTATATGCTTAGGTTTTAGACTGCTTGTCAGACATAAAGCAATTTAACGTCACATTGGGCTTAGAAACCTGTGATTGGCATGTTTCTTTTACTATTCCTGACCATTTATTGACCAAAAATTGGATTAATTAATTGATGCAATAATCTGCAGATTAATCAGTCATGAAAACGATCATTAAATACTGCATATAACGTTCTCAATTCATATCTCTGGCATAACACATCACTTATAGATTCGCAGCTGCATGCAAATGAGAGAAATTGTCTTTCTGCAGTGCTGGTTCTTCAGGTTTTCAGGAGTACTGATTACTGCTTTGATAGAGTCTGTCGCACAGGCGTGCATGTGCTCTTTGCACCATGTGCAACACCAGTAGATGCTAGGCGAATGTTTGATCAGTCAGGTAGGGGGTGGCAGGACCCTAAGGCGCTGCTGTTTTTACAACCAAATGTTTTGAGTTTCAATGTGTCAGTCAAATAGTGGAACGTGCTCTGCAGGTTCTAGACCAGCATTTCATTAATTTCACATATTGTAGCGGCTTTTTGTTGCACATCCAACTGTTACTGCTTCCCCAATTAATTCCTTTACATTTCTAAAGTGTCCACAGGGGTTAAACTGTCAATTCTCTTCAATTTCAGAATGTACCTTCTTTGCGGCCATCAATACAATTCAATGGACTCCAAGGGGTAAGTACTTTCCCCCTTATTAGTAATATAATTCATGTCCTTGATGCCACCAGTCTACTGGACAGACTAATTTCACACATTTTTTATGTCTGTTTACTCTGCTTCATCTTAGTAGCTGAGGCCTCAGAGACCTTCCTTTCTCATGCCAGCACCATGTTGTTCTCATCAAAGCCCATAGCTCAGATGTAGACACAGCCTCATTACTATAGCATACACAGACACTTAAAACAACACCCAATATTTGATGGCCTTTTAGCACATGGTTGAGTATAGCATATGGCCGTTTTATCAAGATAAGTTAGCCGTTTGTGTTTGTCCATCTCACGTCAGCTGATTTTCTAGTCGATACTTTAAGTCGTGTTATTCTTTATTTTTGTGTGAATTTTTGCAGCGCATTAAAATTCCTAAGACGGATTCCTCCTCTGAAGCCTTCCACAATTTTGATTTCTACCTGTCTAATGTGGGCAAGGACAACCCTCAGGGAAGCTTTGACTGCATCCATCAGTATGTGTCGAGGTAATGTTAATCACCTGTCAGCTGAATCAACTGTTGCTGTCTTACCACACTTTGCTAGAAGGTAATCCACCTCTGCCTCACATTTCTTTCTCATACGCCCTTTTTGTCTGCAGCTCAGGGGCCTCACACCTGGCATTGTTGGCCACAGTACAGGACAAGGTCACAGTGTGCGCCACGAATGACTCCTACCAGGTGACCCGGGACCGCATGACCCAGGCCGCAGAGGACACACGTGAACGTGGGACCAAAGTCATCAAGCCTGGGGGCCAGTACAGAGGTAAGGCCCTCTCTTCTGTCTCCCCTCTGCACCTGCTGCAGTCAGATGCCAGGTTGGGTCCCCGGACACCAGCACAGCTTTACATCCTATCAACACCTCTCCTCTCTTTTTAAATCCCTTTTTGAGAGACTGAATAGGTGAAAGCTGACAGCCTGGCTCCATTCAAAGCCATTATTGCGACTAAGCCATTTTGCCTTCTCAGTCTTTTCCAGATTAGCAGTCTGACTGATAAGGGCCAAAGGTGGCAGTGAAGCCATTTGTGTTATATTGACACACAGCTTGGCAAAATGATACACGGAAAGAGTCACAGTAAAGGCACCAAGTGCTGCGTGTGTTTAGCACCAGTTAGGATTAAGATTTCATATTTCCCTAAACTTGATTAACATAAACGTGTAGACCAGTTTCCTCTCCACTGTGCCACCCAGTGCCTGGATTGAGTGACACAAGCTGAGCAGAAAAAGTAATCTTTTGATAATCTAATTTGGCTTGGCTTTCTCTCATACGTCTTATCCAACTCGGAGCAGGTAGGGCAAGGGATGCGCATCAAAACGACTTGATGATGTAATGCCTCCTGCCAGTTTTTTTTTTTTTTTTTTTCTCCCTTGTCCTTCCTTCCTCCCTTATTTTCAACATCTCTTTTTTTAGTTTTAGCAGAAACTTGTTGTAATAACTTCCCAAATCCAAAACAAATACAGGCTGAAGACACAAACAAGAAAGGCAAGCCCATATACTTTATCTGTAGGATATACCTGCTCACAATGAAACCTCAACTGAAGAGTAGGTCAAACAAACCACAAAGCAACACTGCATGCAAAACGTTTGAATAACTACTCAGGATGTCTACATTATATAATAAGCTTAAAGGGTAGCTGTTACTTAAAACATATTTGGCACCTATAAAGACGTACTGTCAGTACCTGGCAAGACCTGTAGCTTTTAAAACGTGGTTTTTTTCTGGGGTTTTTTTCCCTCATTCAAAATGCATCAAGCTAAAACATGTCCCACTTATTGGTTTTCCTCCTGTACCTAGTTTGAAAACAACAGCAGCTTCAAGGAATTTGCTTAGTTTTTTAAAACATTTATCTTCATCCTTTTAAAATGTCCATTAAGCAGTATAGCGGTGACAGCCTGAATGTAACCCTATATGCACAGTGGAGAAGAATGCTGGTTTAAGGCAAAATTCATGTGTGAATAAAAAGAAAATGCCTCTTCAGTCGAGCCTCAAACGTGACGGATTCAATGTATACGGAGTACACTGCACCCTTTTGATGTATGTGATTTCTTTGCATATGGAACTCATTCTGATTATCTGATTTAAAAAAAAAACAAGTAATTCTTTCAATGTTGATGTTTAAATGAATCATGCAGCCAATGTCTTGACTATTCTGTTTTCTCTTATGAGAGAAATTATGAGTGAGAAAATGTGCACAAGTGACATGAAACTGAAATGTAACTTTATTTGGATATGTACTAAAGCGGACGATCGCCCAGGTGTCTCCATTGATTTTTCTCTAATAATGTCCAAAATAACTCATCTGATTCAGTCCCTTTTTATACACAATACAAAACTAGTTTGTTAGATCAAAGAACTTGTCAAACATTTTCCTGGGTTAAACTAGAATTGGAAGTTTAGCTCAGTCCACGGATTTTCTTTGCGAGTGAAAACATTTCTGTGAGCCCTGGGGGTACATTTGCATACACTGGCCCAGATAGAAACTGGGAAACGAGAGGAGCAGCAGAGAGAAGGGGTGGGACAGGAGCTTGAGCAGCTGGTTTGTTGTAAGCACCCTATTTACTAATGCAAAAGGGGCTTTTTAGCTTCTTGTTTTCACAGGCTGTTAATTTCAGGTAACGGTCTGCAACTTGTATTTTTATCTTAGGACAGTAAATGCTACAGAGTTGTGCAGCGCTTATTAAAAGATACAGCCAAAGTTACTCTACTCGTATGTAGAAGTTCTCTATGTACAGAATGATTATCTCTAAAGGTGAAAACTTTATTACTAAGCTTTTCACCGTCAGCAATCTGCTGCCGGCCTGTTAGACAAGGCACAGTGTGAGCTTACAGCTCCTCACATTGCTGGAGGAAGGGGGGACGTTTTTCTTTCTCTTCCTCTCTCTAACCTTAATCTCTTAAAGAGCTTTAGAATTTCTTAATGACCATGAACTGGTATAGGGAAATGTACAGTCACACTGACTATGCACATGGCTCAGCAACACAGAGCAGTTTTCCAAACTAGTCTAATGCCGAGTTCATTGTAGCCCTGATATTTCCAGCGCTGATGAGACTAAAGCCCCCAGATCAGAGGTAGATCAGCACTCCAATAATTATCATCTCATAATAGATCATCTCGTCGATGCCTTATAAACGCCCCAAAGAGATCAAGCAGGGTGAATATGTGGTCGAGTCAGAGACAGTTTGGGGAACCATGCAACAAACTACAGTAAATGAGAGCAGACATGGGGTGAGGAAGTGGAGGAGAAAACCACAGAAAACCAGCCAGAAACCACATGCAACATGACAGCTATCGTTTTCTTCCTTGTTTATTTGCTGTAAATCTCACCATAAACAGCTTGGGCCACTCTGTTCTTGTGAATGTCCATTTTGTCAGAAAGAAATCCTGTCCCATGCATGGTATGGCAGCTTTCTTGTGTCCATTCTTGCGCATTTCTTTGTTACAAATCGTAGTTTGAAGGCCAGATGGACTCGTCAGGGATTGCTCCTGGTTAAAGAACTTGTAATGTGTGATTCCCCCGTCCCGTCATTCATTCTGCAAACCACAGGGACTTCCACATGCCCGCAAGTTGTGTAGTGTGAACAACACAGCACTCTGATGACTTTGAAAATCATATACTGCCTTTATTTGATACAGAGAACTGCAGTCCAGTATACAGTATTGTTTAGTGCTGACTCCCTGATGGTGATTGATATATTATCACAATTGGGACGACCTAGCTTTAAAAAAATGAAACAAAGTAATGATTATTGTCACAACAAAAGCAGGCAGTTTTTTCCTGAAATTACTGATAATTTAATCTCATAATTAACTTGTTTAGCCTTCACTTCCAGCTCCCAAGGTCTATTTGACATTGATTTTGATTTGGCCATTTTATCTTGTAGTGTTTATGTCAATCTGAAACCAATGTCAAAGGGGAATTTCTCTGCTTTGAGGTTAGTGCCACTGAGTCGATGGCTGAAATCAAGCTTCACATATACTTAAGTTCCCATTTTTGATGTCATGGGAGAGGTGGTGATGTTTGTAGGCAGTCATGGGAGCAGTTTAGGTGAGCGAGTTGAAGACGTTAGGCAGGAGTGTTGTGTGACAAGATAATGAAAATGATTAATGATGAATTGCCCTGCAGGCTTTTGATATCGTCTTTACCTTCTGTCTCCAGGAAAACAAGTCCATATCCGTAAGCCGGCGCTGTCAGCCCCAGAGGTGGTCCCAGAGCGCAAGCGCTCCACACCCATCAACCCAGCCAACACTATTCGTAAGTGCCTTTCCAACAACCCTGTGTCCCAGCGGCCGTTCCGAGACCGCATCATCCACCTGCTGGCGCTGAGGTCCTACAAGAAGCTGGAAGTGCTTGCCCGTTTGCAGCGGGACGGTATCAACCAGAAGGACCGCAACTCATTAGGGACCACCCTGCAACAGGTACAGTAAAGTGTCTGTAAAGAGTACCTTCATATGTCTAGGATGAGACACAGTGATGAGTATTTACACGTCCTCCATTATATAGACTAATCCAGCAGTGATAACTTTTGTTTTTACCAAAGCTGATATATAAAATTCTTCTTCAAATGTCCAATCTGTTCCCAAAGATCCCTTTCACCCTAAATAAACATGAGATCAGGACACAAAAATCTGCTTAAGGAAATCCAGTTCACAGTTTAAAGGTTTCATACACTTTTACCAGAAACTAACCACTTAATTTTTAAACATTATTTGCATGTGCAGATGTTTGCCGTGGACAGAAAATCAGGGTTTCTGTACATGTATTCTTCTTGTGCTGTCATAGTTTCACTTTTAAACTCTGTGTGTGTGTGTGTGTGTGTGTGTGTGAACATAAAACAGGTGGCAAACCTGAACCCCAAAGACAACACATACTCATTGAAGGACTTTATATATCGTGATGTCCAGCGAGACTGGCCTGGCTACTCTGAGGATGAGAAGACCCAGGTTGACCGGATCCTGGCTCGGTACAGAAATGGCCTCTTAGACTTTTTATTTAGAGACTGAGCTTAAATCTGTACTTACTCTAACTAATAAAGCATTTACCTTCTCATGCTGTGTAACTACACTTAGGTTTAAGTAGTAGTAGCAGCCCACCGCCTGAGGGCTGAAGGTGGCTTTGTTACTGTTATCTCTTTTGTCCTTCACACAGGACAGTGACTGTTGTCAGACTGAACTGTTACAATGGATCACAGTGTTTGTGTTATATTTTTTAATTTATGCTTTGCTCAGTGGTCTGTGTGGGGAAACTTGCCATCGTTGGAGCACTTTCATGAATTAAAGGTGACAACAGCTGTTGTGCTCTGTGATGGACAAAAGTAATAACTTTAAACGGCCACCTTCCAATTCTACAGAGTGATTATATGATTATTTCATGTTTAAAGGAATAATCCCGTATTTCTAAGTCTATCAATGGCTCATGCAGTACACAAGTAGGTTATTTTTACAGTAAGAAATTCTCCTTATGTTAGACATTACGTGGGAAAAATGACATACAACTATACAGTTAAACGCAACCTCACACCATTTCTTGCGGCCGTAGTTTGTGGTGGTGTTGGATTGCATCCTATTATTGGTGGTCGTGTTATTTATTTTACCCCATGTAAATACTGGGAGAGGCCAAATTGTCATATAAGTAGATTGCTGAGATTTTTGTCATCCTCACTCATAAAACGCTAACAAATTCCTGCAAGTACAAATCAAATTGCCTTTGATGGAACACGTCAAGCTGCAGCTGCTGCCTGTGAGAAAGAGGGCATAGATGACTGTGAAGTAATGACTTCCTGTGTACTGCATGAGCTGTGAATTCAAGGCATTACTTTCACAATTGCTTTAATAGAAATATGATTTCCTCTGCGGTTCCTACTGTAATGATAATTTAGCGTGGGAACCTAACGTGTCCGTTCTTTTCTGTTACACCGCTCTCCACTGACGCCAATCTTTCCTGTCTTCAACAGGAAACTAGGTCTTCCCGCTGAGACCCTCTCATCAAGCAGTTCTCCCAAAGACAGTGTCCCTACATCCCCCCAGGTATCTGAGTGAATACACAGTAATGACACACACGCCCCTACAGTGACATTTCCAATTTTTCACCTCAATTCTGTGTTCTCCTGCAGAAGCGCCAGCCGGACTTTGACTTCATTGATCCTTTGGCGCCCAAGAAAGCCCGCATCTCCCACCTTAGCAATCGAGGGCCAGCCGCATCTTCATCCTCCTCCTCCTCTTCTGACCGCCGTGAGGACGAGGGCAGCCCTAGCTCTAAGCGCTCATCCCTACCCTCCAACGTCGCCTCAGGCCCTCCCACCCATCTCCCCATCTCGTCCCACCCTCCTGCACCCTCTCACCAGCAGCCCAGCCCAGCCTCCAACTCCAACTCACCCAGCACCCCGGAGGGCTGCGGCACCCAGGACCTGCCCATGGACCAGAGCTCCTCCTGCAGAGACCCTTCGCCCAGCCCCTTCTCCTCCGACAGGACCATGCAGGACCGCTATCGGCACCCTGTCCCCGTCCCCACACCAGCCGCCTCCCCCAGCCCGCCTCCTCCCCCTCCTCCTCCTCCCCCTCCTCCTCCTTGTACCTCACTCACAGTTACCTCCACTGTCATCACCAGCCCTCCCTTGTCCAGCAGTACCAACAAGAAGGTTAAAAAGAAATCCAAGAAGCACAAAGAGAAGGATCGAGAGAGGGAGAAAGGGAAACGGACGGAGAGAGACAGCAGAAGTCCTCCCAGCGTATCAGAGCAGCCTGAAGATACTCGTAGAGCCAAAAAGAGGCGCAGTGCCGAGGAAGAGAGCAGAGAAGTCATCAACAAGGACCCTCACAAAGATCCAGGTGTGTTTGTCTTATTAATCATCAGCATCACTGACATGTTCCAAGACTTCAATGACCATACCAGTTTTTTCATTCCCCGGTACCTCACCCTCTAACTCAGTGATATAACAGTCTTAACCTTCACAAAGACCTGTGAAGTGTGAGGACCAGGCAAACCACCAATGCAGGAATTTCCTCACAATGATGGTTTAAAATCAAAATCTGTTCATGTTGCTATACAAAGACATGCGCACACACTTTCCAGCCTGCAACGTTTGACATGTCAAAGTAGGAAAAGCACAGGAGCAAATAATGAAATGAACAATGACTGAATTCCATTCTGTTTCAATTTAGTCTTAAAAGTCTTAAGAAACTTAAAGTCTTAAAAGTTTGGAAAAAGCTTCATGTTATGTTTTCAGTTTAGAATATGCTTAAAATCGATTGTACTCTTAAAAGTGCTTGATTTTCAACATCTATTTCATCTACACAAGCACTCATGTGAACCCGAATGTTTTAAAATTAAAAATAAAACGATCTGTCGTCATATTTGTTTGTGTCCTGGCGTCTCACACCAGACACCGAGCGGACCGGAGCCAGATTGACAAGGGAAATGAAACGGGGGCACTTTTCAGCTCAGCTCCATGAGTGCGATCGTCGTGTGTGCGTGTCGTCTAACAATAAACTTTGCAGAATCAAGGCGATGACAAAAGGTCAGTTACAGCATTTATAGTAACAATTAAGTGTGATGATAAAGGCTTTTTTTTTAGAAATTTTTAATGAATTTGAACTAAAAATGCTTGAGTTTGCTGTATGAACCCTGTTTCGGGGTCGTGGTATTGTGCATGCTGGCTCACAGGGCCAGTTGAATAAAATAGAGGCATCGTTAGTGTTCCGGGTAACATCTGTGCTTTTCCTACCATGATATTGCTCTGTATCTTCCGGTAAATACTTGCTAACAAAAACTTTGAATGGCTGTATGTTCAATAAGTTTCCTCTGAATAGATATAGTACTATCTTGTATGTCAGGCACTGTCGGCTTCTTTTGTAGTTATTCTGCCCCGTAGTTCCCATAAATGAAAGCGGATTATAGCAGCTTTAATGTTATCAGGGAAACTTGGGCGTTTATAAAAGAAGGTAATGTGGTTTTGCCTGCTTTTTAAATTTTAAAGCTAAAAAAAAAAAAACATTTTCTGAAAAGCTGAATGCAAATTTCCTGAGTATTACAGCAGGATTTGTTATTGTTGCCATGCACGTGTTTTAAAAGCACTGAGACACTGGAGGATGAGCAAGCAGAGATGTTCACATTCTCAAGGTCAAACATTTGTCTTAGAATAAAATATGTCAGTAAAAAATGAAGCGCCATTAGATGGTAAGTGGAAGTCTTTCATGTGGCCTAATTGAAAACAATGGCAAAGTGGAAAAAACATGCTTGGACGCACTAACTGAGGCAGCGTTGTCTTGTGTTGTGACTGACGTTCCAACTGCCCAGCCAGTTTATCTCGCAGACTTTGGATTGTTGCTCACCTTGTTTCACTGTTTATCTCTGTACTGTCTCTTGACAGCCCAACCAATCACATACAGTTTGATCTTTGATTGCACTGCTGCAGGATGTTGTCTGAACATGCTGAGGCATTGATCTGAGCTGCTCTTTAGTATGTGCTCTTTCAGTTCTGCTTAAGATGCTGCCGTAAATGTCATTGTTGTAGTTTGAGAAGTTCTGCTTCCTCTCAGTCTGTGTGTTGCAGCTGTTCTCAAGATTATGCTAATGCTAGGTTTAAGAACTGCTAATAAGCCAGGAGCTCTGGCATTGTGCATTTGGTATTTTGTATTTCTGGCTTTGTTAACCATGCTGCTAAATGCAGCCATTCATCCCTATTATGAATAATCAGTGCCGTATTTATAATCTTACTGCCTCCTCTTTCTCCTCAGACTCTTCAGATAAAGAGAAGCCAGTCCAATCCACTGAATTCTCCTCCACTATAGAGATGCCTGACTATGTAGTGTGAGTGACCTCAATATACCTTTTTTAAAGTTTACTTTTCCCCACAGCGTGACCCTCTTTACCTCTCAGGTCTCACGTTCCACAGTTTGAAACGTTTGACATGCATCATTTAACGGGACACTGAGAACAGACACAAGCTTGAGAATTAGGACACAGCAAACGCAACAACAAACACCTGTGTTTAATTTGTGCTGTCTGGTTTTCTTCTCTCATTGCTTACTGGGATTGTTCTGCTCATCGGTAATGAGTACAGGGAGCACTTTATCCATCGCACATCAGAAACAGAAAAGCTCAAGATGTTTAACAGCTCCCACCTTTCATTAAATATCACGACCTTTAGTGAGGTGCCAAAACGAGGAAAGGTGGGGAAGCGTTCTTTGTGGAGTTCAGGTTTTGGGTATTCTTTGTGACGCAACTTTTTCTGAAATTTTATACATGTAACCACTTTCAAAAGAAGAGTCAAGTTAAATTTCCTCTCCTGTGTTTACAGGAAGTACATGCCGCTGGTGTCCATGGACCAGCGACAAAGCTACAAGGATGACTTCAATGCGGAGTACGGCGAGTATCGCCTGCTACATGCCCGCGTGGAGAACATCACTCGCCGCTTTACCCAGCTGGACACCCAGTGCCGGAAGCTGACACCTGGCACCAAAGAATACCAGGTCATACCGAAACAACACCAACACACTGACTTATGTCGATAAGTTGTCCTTTCCACATGCCAGTTTGCATAGTGCACCGTTTTCATGAAGTCTCCGAAAATGTAGCTGGTTAAAAGTCATTTTATTAGTTAAAGATTGTTCTTAACCTTCCACATGTGTTCCTGTTACCCTGCAGCACACACACTATCTGTTTAGTGTTAAATGTCATCAAACGCTGGAGCCTGAGCAGAGTTATCTCATAGAGAAGTTTTAGCTTTAAAGCTAAATGCAGCACTCACAACATTTTCACCCGTATTTGCTCAACACTTGTTAAAAAGAAATAGTGAGCGCATGTTATTATTTATAATTCATGGTATTTATAAATTCTGTGCATTTACATTATTTTCTATTTCACAGAAGGTGCAAGAGGAAGTCTTGAAAGAGTACAAAAAGATGAAACAAGTGAGTTTTTACATAAACTCCTGTCTGATACGGATGTTTCTATGTACCACAGAAATGTGGCTTGTTGTTTTTGCTCATCATTTTGTTTGCTGGGGTCTGATTATCTGTGTGTGTGTGTGTGTTTTACAGCGCAGCCCCAACTACCACGAGGAGAAACAGCGCTGCGAGTACCTGCACAACAAGTTGGCCCACATCAAGCGGCTAATAGCTGATTTTGACCAGCGCAGAGCCCAGGCCTGGTGCTGAGAGCACAGCACACAGCAGCCTCACTAAACAGTATTGAGAACGGAGCGTCGCACCAGGAGGGGGTGTCCAACTGGCTGTTATTTAACACCCCCTCAGTTACTGCCTCCACAACAGCCCTCCGACCCACCCAACCTCTCTTCCTTCCCTTTTTCCCCATCATCCTTCTTCATTCCTTCCTTCTTTTCTGATCTTTGATTCCACTGGCTTCATTGTTGCCTGCTATCTTGAAAATCTCACTTTGACTTTACCCCTATCTTTTGCTTTCTCTGTTTTTTTTTTTTTTTTTTTCCTCAATGAGCTCCTGTGGAATTTCATACCACTGGACCAGTGGAAGGGGCTGCCTGCATGTGTGAAGGGGTTTGGGGATATACTTCAACTCTTCTAACCTTTGAAGGACTTTATCTTCAGGCAAAAAAAAAAGAACAAAAAAAGTATTTTTGAGCATCAGAGAAAATATTGACATGTATTTAAGTAAAAAAAAAAAAAAAAAAAGAGGGAGATCTATTTATTTTGGGACTCGTAGTGCAAAAGAGGAGTCCGCAGATGATATATTGTTTAATTTTATTGAAAACAATGCAAAAAAAAATTACCGCGGGCCTTATGTGTTTTGACTTTGTGAAGCCATTTTGCACGCAAGATCCATTATGTCATCTCATTCGGCAGAGGTGCCTCTCCTGCCCTGTTTCCTCTCTTTCCTTAATAACTGTACTGGATCACCTCGCTTCAGCACATCGCTGTGGTTGCTGAGTTCGAGGCTAACGAGGAAGGAGATGACGCAGGCAGGAGAAATCACTCGCGCTGACTGAGAAGCAACAACAGTATGTGTGCATGGATTGTGAATTTAGTTGTAATTGCGACACGGGGTGGTGAGGGTGGGGGTAATTTAAAGGAGTATGATCCCCCGTCAACAGGGGGCAGTATTCCCCGCACCGACATTGTTTAGTGTCCGCGGTGCATTATGGGTGCCTTAAGGTGTTTACACTCAGAAACGTTGAGTTGGGCCGACCCTCGGGGTCCACAGGCTACACAAAGGAACTATAACTGCCTGGAAACAGGTTGTGTGTGTGTGTGTGTGTGTGCGCGTGTGTGTGTGCATGTAGGAATGGATGACAAAGGAAGGGATGTCATGTCTGGACGGAGTGTTACAAATTGTATGAGTGTGTGTGTGTTTGTACGGTTGTGAATTACGTGGAGTGAGAGGTGAAAAAAAAAGAATAGAAATGTGGAGAAAAAAGTGAGAAATATGAAAAACAAACAAAAAAAAAAAGCTGCTATAGTGTTTGACCAGCCAGAGCACTCAGGATCGACCTGGCTGGAGTAACAGTACCTGATCTTAATTGAAGAGATATAGAAGATCCTTATTTTCCAGAATGGTTCATCTGTAGACCCTGGAAAGGACTGCGCCCAGCTCTTCAGCTTTATCCAGTGGCAAACAGTCTGTGTTTCTGTTTTTAGAAAGAAGCAAAAACGTGTCATCCACCAGAGGACAAATCTGTACCCCGATGTCAGACGTACTTGATGATGATTCTCAGTTTGAGTTCTGCAGAGCAGTGGAAGATTTCAGCGTAGCAATTTTTCTTTTTCTTTTTTTTTTTTTTTTCTTCCAACATTGATAGCGTTGTAGTCCGGTGGATGGGTGGGTGGCTTCTATGAAAAGTCTTTATTTCAACAAGGGAAAATTTGTTTACAAACCTGTGTTAGAATGTTTGCCAAAAATTAAATGCTTTTGTGGTACTGCATCCGTGGAGTAAAATCTCTGATTGGGGCTTAATCTTACGTCACACTAATACTGGAACACGTGTCTCACTCAGTAAAGACACAGTTAAACACCGTTTGGGGATGGGAAAAGGAAACAAGTCACTGATCAACGGTGAAACTTTACAATATGTTACACATAAATATGAGTAGTTACTAAGCAACAACCAAATCATGAATAAACTATTGAGTAGTTCCTTAATAACTCTGAATCGAGGACTGTACAGTAGATAATGATGAGTTATTAGAGAAATACTTTCTTACTGAATCTTCATTGGAATAACAACGACTTTCTGCATGAATTGTTCCTGATTAACTAGAAACCATCGACTGAGTACTAAAGACATTACGTCATAATTCTCTGACCATCATACCCTTTCTGTGGAACTTTCCACTACTACATTATTTCACCAGTCAGCATAAATAATAAAGGACTACTTGGTAACCACTCAGTTTGATTCATCGCTTTAGTTGGGTAATGAACTAGTCATTTATTGTGTGATCCCACAGTTGTTCTTTACTAACTGCTCACACTTGTAAAGTTTTACCAGATCACCAACTGAAAGGCGTACTTAGCTAGTGTTGACTTGTAAGGTTTTGTGTCCAGTAGTTGTCTTTTTTTTTTTTTCCTTCTTTTTTTTTTAACCCCAGAAATGGACACTTAAGTAAATATTGGCCCGTTCTGTTTGTCTCATGTTTTGGTTTTGGCATTCTGTCAAATAAGTCAGTCTCTGCAGCAGACTGGCTGCTTCGTCAGGATGTCAGTATCAATTTAACATAATTATAAACTCGGCTTAACTTACTTTTTGTCTCGCAAGTTATCTTGGACCGCACTTGTGAGACTGTTTCCAGCACTTGTGTTTTGGACGTGTCACAACAGCAGATGATAAAAAAAAAAAAAAAAAAACGTCCACTGGGATTCAGGCTCTACTTGAGATCTACACTAATAACGGCTGTGTGCTTCAGGGTCAGTCTTTGGCTGTATTTTTCCCGTCTTCCCCTGCAATGGTCATTTCCCAGAATTTAGAGCGTCTGAAAAGGGGCCACCTCGACAAATCTGGGTTGGAGGCCGGGCTTTTACATGCAACCCCCAAGGTGTTATCTGCCACTACGTCTGTCCTCTTCTGAGCCTTCCAAGCAGCTCTGTCTGCATCGAAAGCAGATTTACTCATAGCGGGTCTCATCAACATGAATCAGCATTATGTGACTCATTGTGGTGCGGAGGAGGTTTGATCAAGAGTCTTAATGAGGAAGTGACAAAGTCACAAATACAATGCCCTGGCAGTGTTTAGATATGAGAAACCACTGAAAATCAAGTGTGAAATCTGATCCTGCCCATCCGCAAAATGTACACATTTCAATAAAAATCTTAGTTTTACCTGGAAAATGTCTTCGGTTATTTGTCCTTCGTTGTTTCCTTTCCAGTCGTGAAATTTTTGATGAATGACCTCTGAACATGTATGTTGTGTTGTTGTTGTTAATATGTTACATACTTTTAGGTGTTTTTCGTGTTAGGATTTTATCAAAGGTGCCAAAAGTAAACGTAGATTTGAACACACACACACGCACGCACGCATGCACACACCAGTTTTATCTACATTTAACAAAAAACTGTCTTACAGTTTTAAATGAAAGGGATTTGGCTCCGTTAGTAGTTTTATGACCCTTTTAAACTAAATAGTGCAGAATGTTGCACTTACACCAGTACACAACTTGAATTTTGTCCTAAACTTAATTGCTGGTAAAATGTATATTAGGTATTGATACATTATTTTAAAGTTTTTGACTGGTTTTCCTTTGTGCCTGCATTTTATTTACTTGGAAACTTGCAGAAACAGTCGAGTTTGTAGTTACAGTTAAGTGCTTTAGGTGGTTGAACCAGGATTAAAACATTTCAGGGCTGTTATGAGGTCATTAAAATAATCCAAGAATAAAATGGAGGATCTCTTCCAAAGCCCTCCCTGCAGCAGGGTTAGGGTTAAGGATGAAGGATGAAGGTGACCACACAGCTGAACCCAGAAAACGCCTCCAGGTTTCAAGTAGTTTACCTTTGTGACTGAGAAGAACTGGTGAGACTGGTTTAAAAAAAAAAATGACTGTAGAGTGTTTTTTCTGACTTTGCTCTCTACTTAAATGTATTGCTGAACTTTATCGGTTGCCCTCTGCAGCAGTTAAATACAGTTAAAATGATGTTACAGCAGATGGCAGACTTGTTGAGGAAGTTTGTGAGAAGATGTGATAATAAGCGTGACACTACAGGACCTCTGCTATGGGCTCTTCCAAACAGACTTTATTGTCACGGTCAACCAGGACCGGATCAGCCTGAAAAACTGGTCAACACTTACTGACAGAAAAGTACGAAAGCACAGCTAAAAATATTTAAGTTACCTGAGCTGCAGTTTAATTTGACTTCCTCATCACCCCTTAATTTCAGAGATTCACTGCAATTGGTTTTGGCCGTATAATTAATCATAGATTTGTGAGGGAATTGGCTCCACTGAAGTTTAATATCATCCAAAGCGAGGCCGGCATCATTAGCTAATATTATGACCCTGCAGTCAAGTGTGTCAACTTTTGAGGCCTTTATTATTTTCACTTAACGCAATATTGTGCCCCATCTAGAAATGTGCAGCTGTGGCTCAGAAGTAGAGCAGTGGTTCAGTTTCCCTTTGTGTGAGAAGGAAAAATCTTCTCCAATTTACATTCCCACTGTGTGAATGTGGTGTAAAAACATTTTAAGTGGTCAGAAAGACTAGACATGCGCTGTACAGGTGGATTTTTTTGAAGGGGTTTTCTAGGAAGCTGAATAAATCTGTGTGCGCACAGTATTTAAAGGTCCAAGATTCAGAAAAAGTTACCTTTTAATGTCTTATCAATGTGAATCTGTGCTCCTGGTGTGTCTAGAGATCCTCAAACTCTGTGAAAAGACCATCCTCCCTCCTCCTCTCCTTCTCTCCATCTTTAAGTAAATGTTCAGTAACGCTCTGTTTTGATTTGGCTCCCTGTATGATGTCATAAGGGGATCTGTTGATCATGTGACCTCATCCGGCCTTTTAGCAAAAAAACAAAACAAAAATAATGTGTTAAACCATGTAAACCTATTTTAGCAAATACACGTATTATACAAATTCAAGTATGAGCTTGAAAAAGAGCAAAATCTGAGACCTGTAATGACGATGCTTCATGATGCGCAGAGGGAGGGAGGTGGGAGGTCGGGGGCCAACAGGGCACCGGGGAGGAGGCTGCCTGCAGGACTTTCTGACAGAAAGCCTTGGGGCGTTTTTTGTATTTTGTAGACGTTTCCCTGCTCCAACAGACCTGATTCAAATTAATGGCTGGTTATCAGAGCTGCAGAGCTGGATGATGAGCCGATCATTTGGATCAGGTTGGAGAGGACCACTGCCTTAGGGTAACCAGAGCCTTAATGATCTATGTGAGTTTGGATGACAATTTTTTTTTTTTACTCTTTTAACCTCCTCAACGATTCCTTTTTAATTTTTAGTGTTCTTTTTTATCTATTGGTTTGATTTTACTTATGTGCTGTCTTAGTTTTGATTCACTTGTGCAATTTAGGCCTCTTTTTTTTCATATGCTGGTGTGCAGACATGGAGAAAATAGTCTTTCATTAATGCTTTATTGTCTATTTTCACCTAAATGGGACCATTATCTACTAAATGAACATCGTGCTGTATTGAAGAAGACTGGCCACAGAGACTATAAGCTCGTTAGGAAAGTGTTCACTGAGGTGATAAATCTAGTGAGAAATAGGGTCATTACATTTTATGTTACATATAAAATATATATTATCATCATATCATGTTACATCTTTATGTTACATGTAAAGGAACGGGTGCATGTAGAACAAATAATGAAGAATGAATGAAAAACATACAACAGAAATAAATCAATCCAAGAAAATAAATAAAGGGCTTGGGTTTTTCCCTGTAAATCATATTCTCCCATGATGCAGGAAAGCTGAACTGCATTTTCCTTTTTCAAGACTGAGGGCTTTTGTATTCCAAAGAAATTCAATGTGAAACACACTGACTACACCAAGGTTTCACTTTCATATGATTTGATTTGTGTAAATAAAATTTCCCCTGAATCAGGATGTTAGTAACCAGAAAGTCTTATTTGTTATTGTCTGTAAATAATGCCCCTCTGAGAAAAGGTTGCAGGATGAAGAATGTTTGTGCAGATCATCAAAATCAGAGTACATCAGTAGTTTCAGCATCATTCAAGATTCAAAGATTCAAAGCGTTTATTGTCAAGTGTACAGTGCAGAAACAGGTTTCCCTGTACAGTGAAAATCTTACTTTGCCATCCACACTGAATGCCAAAGAGTAAAAAAAGAAGAGGATAGAATAAAATATAAAAACATATAAATATAAGCTACTATTGCTAAATAAACTGCTATTGCTTAACATATAAATATATTTACAAAATGTGCAACTTAAAAATACACAAAATACACAGTGTTTGAATCACAAAACACTGTTTACAGTGTTACAGTTCAATGAATTGTTACACTCCATTTAAAGGGATTTCTAATAATGGGGGTTTTTAAGTAGTTGACACTTAACCCATAGATATTTTGGTCTGAATACAGTCTGTATGGCCACGTCTATGTAAAAACTCATGTGCACTGTCTCTTTAAAACAAGAAGGGGGCGGTGCCTCTACGTCATCCTCATTAACATAGCTGCCCAAACGCGGAGCGGTCTTCCCTTTCATCCTGCCGCCGCTGACACTTTCGCTCCTCTCATCTCCCATCAGACGAAAAGATGGCGCAGCAGTTCGTTCAGGCCAAAATTAAAGGAGACAAAGTGGTGCTGTTCATGAAGCCCACGTGCTCGTACTGCAACATGGCCAAAGACGTTTTGTCTAAATATAAATTCAAACCGGGACATTTGGAGTACATTGACATAAGTGGGCGCAGCGACATGGACAGCATGCAGGACTATTTCCTGGAGCTGACCGGAGCCCGCACGGTAAACACGAAGTTGCTTTGTCATACTGGGAAATCACCAGGACCAGTTTCACTCTGAACTGCTTCAAAATGCAACAGCTTAGTGGTGTTTTATCTGTTGAATTGAGGGGGTCGCTCTTTAGAGGAAAGGGTGGGGTTACTGTTGTCTTCGTGACCAAATGAGCGTTTTCAGATTTAATTTTCACCATGAGTGAAACTGGAAGAACATGAAGCTCTGTGATGAATACTGACAGGATGTCAGCGCTTCGGATTTATTAGCTGGTTGTTGTTGTTTTTTTTATTATTTATTTTGACTACAGTTCAGCATGAAATCTGAATCTGTTGATGAAGCTTTCGTCCAAAATTTAGCTTTAGAAGAAAATAATCAGGAATCTTCTTGAGGAGGAGGGAGAGGAAGTGCGCATGCTCCAACACGACCACACCCACCCACACCTGTTTCACCTGTCTGCTCCTGGTTTATCTGTGCAGGACCATGATCATAAAGTCCTGTCGTGGTATAGCCACTGGTGGAAGTATTCAGATTTAAAATACCAATAACACACTGTTACAAGTAAAAAGTCCTGCATTGGAGTTTGAAGTTTGTAAGTATGTATAAAGAAGTCAGAGTACTCAAATCATATTTTTAGATTATTATTATTTATGCGTTAAAAGAAGGATTTTTACTGTGATTATTATGGATTAATCTGCTGATTTCATCTGGTGTGTCCTTGGGTAGTTTAACTGATGACAAAGCATCATATTAGCATCATACGTTTAGACTTTAGACTTTAGACTTCTTTATTTTATCCCCCATAGGGGGAAATTTTCTTGTTACAGCAGCAACAATATAAACAGGGACAGTGAAAGAAACAAAGCAATAGAAAAGACAAAAAATAGCAAACATAAATATAAATATAAATATAGATATAAATATATGGATTGTGATGAAAATTTAATAAGCTCCTAATATCTTGTGTCTGTCTCTGTCAAATTTAAAAAAAAAAGTTGCATGGAAAGAAAATGCTTGAAGTGCAGTACCTCTAATTTGTACAGTATTTTTAAAGAAATCTTTCCACCACTGGTTATACGTAAAGTTATATTGTTATATGAATATACCTCAATATAGTTAATTATGTCTAATTATCAGACAGAAATGTCAGCTTCCTCCTATGAATGAAATACCAGTCAAATATAGATATGTCAAAGAGATATCATGGTATAAACGATATTTATTGTCATATCATCCAACCACACTCTTCTATTGATGTGAATGTAGGTCCCACGGGTGTTCATCGGCGAGGAGTGTGTCGGAGGCGGCAGCGACGTGGCGGCGCTGCAGAAGAGCGGTAAACTGGAGGGCATGCTGCAGTCTATTGGAGCTCTGCAGTGACCCACTCCAGACCTGCAGGTACAGGACAATGACACAGACTCACACACTCGTAAAAATGTAAAACATGGAAGCGTTCGTGGTGGCAGGTAGGTGTCGGTGAGAGCGTAAACTAGTAACGGAGAGCTCTCATCGGTGTAGAAAAGAATAGCTGAATGGAGTAAGATTGTGGAGGTGGTGAGAAGTAGTTGCTCAGTGAGGAAGACGGGAGCTAAATCTGCTCCAGGCCCACCAGATGGGTGACAAATGGAGGGGGTCTCCTTAGTGAATGAGTGAAGAAACATAATGAATGCAGACTCTTCCACGCGAGGCACAAGCAGCTACTTGACTGGTCTGATTTGATGGCCGAGAAATCATTTGCTTTGGCCGACGCAGCCACCGGACCGTGCTCCTAACTCCTCTCACAGAGTTTGACCACTTGGCTCGGCCGTGTGGAGCCAGCGTGTCATTAATCTCAGCTGTGGGTGTGACTTCACCCTCTGCAGACGTATGTAGGTTAAATTTTCATTCATAAAACCGTCACCACATACATAAACATTCATCATTGTTAGATGGAAGGGGTGAAGTTGGTGCCTGGCACCGTACACATCACCTGTGCCAACAAAACAGCCAACAAGCTGTGATTGGTAAAGGTCCAACTTGTAGTCTGTCGTGTCCTTTAGCAGAGCCAATTTATGACTCCGTTATCGGCTAATCCGACACAGTCTGAACGACGACGATACAGTGGGGCAAAAAAGTATTTAGTCAGCCACCAATTGTGCAAGTTCTCTCACTTAAAAAGATGAGAGGCCTGTAATTTTCATCATAGGTACACTTCAACTATGAGAGACAGAATAGGGGGAAAGAATCCAGGAAATCACATTGTAGGATTTTTAAAGAATTTATTTGCAAATTATGGTGGAAAATAAGTATTTGGTCAATAACAAAAGTTCATCTCTATACTTTGTTATATACCCTTTGTTGGCAATGACAGAGGTCAAACGTCTTCACAAGGTTTTCACACACTGTTGCTGGTATTTTGGCTCATTACTCCATGCAGATCTCCTCTGGAGCAGTGATGTTTTGGGGCTGTCGCTGGGCAACACGGACTTTCAACTCCCTCCAAAGATTTTCTATGGGGTTGAGATCTGGAGACTGGCTAGGCCACTCCAGGACCTTGAAATGCTTCTTACGAAGCCACTCCTTCGTTGCCCGGGCGGTGTGTTTGGGATCATTGTCATGCTGAAAGACCCAGCCACGTTTCATCTTCAATGCCCTTGCTGATGGAAGGAGGTTTTCACTCAAAATCTAACGATACATGGCCCCATTCATTCTTTCCTTTACACGGATCAGTCGTCCTGGTCCCTTTGCAGAAAAACAGCCCCAAAGCATGATGTTTCCACCCCCATGCTTCACAGTAGGTATGGTGTTCTTTGGATGCAAATCAGCATTCTTTCTCCTCCAAACACGACAAGTTGAGTTTTTACCAAAAAGTTCTATTTTGGTTTCATCTGACCATATGACATTCTCCCAATCCTCTTCTGGATCATCCAAATGCTCTCTAGCAAACTTCAGACGGGCCTGGACATGTACTGGCTTAAGCAGGGGGACACGTCTGGCACTGCAGGATTTGAGTCCCTGGTGGCGTAGTGTGTCACTGATGGTAGCCTTTGTTACTTTGGTCCCAGCTCTCTGCGATCTTGCGTGGAGCCCCAGATCGAGGGAGATTATCAGTGGTCTTGTATGTCTTCCATTTTCTAATAATTGCTCCCACAGTTGATTTCTTCACACCAAGCTGCTTACCTATTGCAGATTCAGTCTTCCCAGCCTGGTGCAGGTCTACAATTTTGTTTCTGGTGTCCTTTGACAGCTCTTTGGTCTTGGCCATAGTGGAGTTTGGAGTGTGACTGTTTGAGGTTGTGGACAGGTGTCTTTTATACTGATAACCAGTTCAAACAAGTGCCATTAATACAGGTAACGAGTGGAGGACAGAGGAGCCTCTTAAAGAAGAAGTTACAGGTCTGTGAGAGCCAGAAATCTTGCTTGTTTGTAGGTGACCAAATACTTATTTTACCGAGGAATTTACCAATTAATTCATTAAAAATCCTACAATGTGATTTCCTGGATTCTTTCCCCCCATTCTGTCTCTCATAGTTGAAGTGTACCTATGATGAAAATGACAGGCCTCTCTCATCTTTTTAAGTGGGAGAACTTGCACAATTGGTGGCTGACTAAATACTTTTTTGCCCCACTGTACCGTGTGGTCTGATTCTGAAGTTGGACTGCATTCTTCACCCGAACCACACAATGAGGAAATATCTTAGGGGAAGAATGAAGTTCATCCCTCCAGTAGAGTTTCAGACACTCGGAGAATCTGACAAGGAGCACTGAAGCTGTTCTGGAGGCTTGAGTTGTCCGAACTCCTTTATTTCACATACTGGCCTCCATTTCCCAGAGGAAAGGGGAGGGAGAGGAAAATGAATAAATCAAAGTGCACACAGATACCTGTACGATAATGTGCAGACACTGATGGAGTCTGTGGTATGTTCATTCTAAAACATGTCTTTATTTAAAGTCAGACGTCATGTTATCTACAGTTTGTACATTTCTGGCCCAGTGGAGCCACATGAGTGTCTCCACACTGGGTGTGGATGCAGCACTGGGGTGCGCCTCGTTTTACCGTCCAGTTTTTCAACCGTTATTTGCTGATTTTCTTCGTAAGAGCGGACTGGTGGGTTTGTCTGAGGGTTGCTGTGGTGCAGCAGCAGGTAAAATAATACACCTGGTGTTTAAAAGGTACCAGCTGATCTCACCTGTACACCGTCAAAATCTGTGGTCGCTTTCTTGTACTAGACAGGCTGCTGCTACACCTCTGCTGAAGTACTGTGGGAGCTGGATGCACATACAGCTGCATACTGTTTGACTATTAATGACTGCTACTGATTCACTGAATAAAAAGCTTGCTGCAAAATGTCACTGATTTCTTCTGTTTTTTTTTGTTTTTTGCTTCATTGTGTTGAAGGTTTTTCCTGACAAATGACATTGTTCTGTCTTCCTTCTCCCCAGTTTGTGTTTTATAATCACGTACTAGAAGTAAATACCAGTGAAACAGTGGACGGTAAAACAGTGTGACCCAGTTGTCTCTACTCCAAATGCTTAAAAAATAAGTAAATCATATCCACTTACAGTATAGTTTACAAATATAATTGCAGCACCAATAAATCATAATCTTAATGATCAAAAATAACCTCAAATTAAAAAACAGAACAAAATAAATATCGTGTATACACCCAGAGGCATTGTGGTTTAAAGAGTACCAACGCATGTTCATGATATGGTTGTTGTTCCTAAATCTTTATACTGCCTCTGTACATGTAAATGCTACGAAAGGCTTTTGCCTTTTTATGTGACGGACAGAGACAGACCATTATTAGTTAGTTATTGCAAATAGATAAGGAATAGTTTCAGCGTTACGTCTGACTGACCTGCAAAGGAAAAGGTGGAACTGAAATCTAAAAATACATAGATTACTGTTCTGGATTTGGTGTACGGAGCACTCGATTTCAGTACAGGCGATGGGTAGTTTAACTTGACAGTTTAATTTCAAGCCTTTTCTAAATGAAAGCGAGATGGCCTCATTTGACACAGACGACAACCAAAATGTATTCCATCCCACATGGTAATAAAATCAGTCCGAGACGCTCACTGAAGTTGCATCGGAGATCTGAGAGGATCTAATAAAAGAATCGTAATTAGATTGGTCCTGCTCGTCTGCTAAACTGAGTTTCTGTCAGACTACAGATGAAGATGAGCGCGGCTGCGCTACCAGCTGCATTAACGGTTACTTTCCTCTCCGCGTTAATGTAGGTCACCGCTCGGCTGAAATGCCAATCGGGCCATTAAGAAGTTAAGAGGCACGAGAGTCATTTCAGCTTGTGAAATGCTGCGTGTGCACACGTTCGGACGGGACACAGATGCAGCATGGGCCAGAGTTTGATTTAAGACGGACCAGTCCCATGTCCAGCGTACAGAAGATACAAAGACATCCCCAGGTGTCGAGTCGAGAAGAAAACACTTGAGCTCGGTTTCCTTCCTGCTTTTTCAACCTGAAGTCCCATTTACCCGTTAACTGTAGTTTGCAACAGGCTGCACATGATTCTGGTCAGTTTTTCGAACAGATGTGTGGTCATTTGATATCAGTGCTGGTAATGGAGCCATTTTATGTCACTGTTCATCTTCGCTAACCACCATTTTGCATCTGCCAATAGAAATATAATCTTTCACAGGGCCTCTGGCCAGTTTCCAGCAAGTCATTTCAGATTCATATTCGGTTTTAAGGATCAGTCATTTTGTATTGCCGATGATGGAATAGTCATTACACAAAGGACACAGTCATTCCTTGAGGGTAGGAAAGGCGTGTCAGACCAATGTATGTCACTGCTTGACGACGCTGTCCCATTGATTAAGGAGTCTTAAGCCATTTTCCTCTGCAGCAGAGTCTCTCAGCCCTTCAGACAGCAAGACAACCAGAAGAAATTAATTGATTGATCAGTCTCTTTCTCCAAGCGCTGATGACCAATCTCACTCTTTGTCATTATTTTGTCCCTCCTCTGCTCTCTCCCTGTTTTCTGTAGGCTTTTGCCGTCCAGGTGGGGTCACATGACAATGCAGCGGGACTTGCGTAGCTTGCGTCGCCGCTGCTGGTATTCGCTGAGCTCCTGCAGGTAGCCTCTGGATGGCCAGCGTAACCTCTCCACCTGCTCACGCTCCTCCTCTGGAACACACACACACACACATAAAAACAAACCTATCACTGATCTATCGCAAACACAACAGTGTTTTACTGATAAAACCATTATGCCAAGATTTACGGTATTTGGCACTTACTCTCTTAAACTCATAGTGTAGTAAATCCTTGGATTGTTGCCATGAACCAACAAGCCAACAAGCCTGAAATATCTGATAAGATTTTTTTTTTTTTTACACCAACAAGCAGCAGTAGTCCAGCGGTGATCGATCATGTGCTGCTGACTTATTCTTGCCTTTTACTTTGGTTGTGCCCTTCAGTACCCGTCCAATGGTCTTAAATCCTCTTGTGTGTATGACTAATGACAATAAAACGTGCTGCCGCTACTAACCAGAGCAATGTTGCCGTTAATCTTTGTAATGAACTGATTATTTGGTCTGTTAAGTGTATAAGACTAATAACTGAGATGCAAAGTTTTGTGTGTGAATAAATGTTTTATTCATACACAAAGCATGTTTTATCTATATATCTATATCTATCTATATCTAGATATATATCTATATATCTATATATAGATATCTATCTATATCTATCTATCTATATCTAGATATATAGATATCTATCTATATCTATCTATCTCTAGATATATAGATATATATCTATCTATATATATCTAGATATATAGATCTATCTATCTATCTATCTATCTATCTATCTAGATATATCTAGATAGATATATCTAGATATAGATATATCTAGATATATATAGATAGATAGATAGATAGATATATATAGATAGATATAGATATCTATCTATATATCTATATCTATATCTATAGATATATCCTAACTTATAAATGCACTTGCGTTCTATTCATGGTATTTCGTTTTAAGTCACAACTGATCGGTGGACGATTACACCTTGATTACACCTCATGTATTTGACCAACTGGTTGGTCGTAGACCAAAGTGAAAAAACCAGCCTGCTATTTACAGCCGTCCTCTGAGGCAGAGGGAGACTAGCCTGCACATGTGTGTGGAAAAACAGATCGTCAAAAGCCTCGAGGCACTTTGATTAAATAATTTTTTTTAAATGAAGTCTGAAACTAAAGCCAGCATCTTAACTTTGCAATCACTTTGCAGCAATGTTAGTCTCCATAACCATCACTTACAAGGCTAGAATGAATTTATCCGACATTTCCTGCACGTTTAAAACATTCACACACTGACCTGAGAGCTCCAGGAAGTCAGGTTTGTGACTGAAGATCAGGTAGTTGTTGGCGATAAAGTGGAGGAGCCAGACGTACAGCTGCTCTGCGTTGTGGCACTGAGGATCAATTTAAACACAGACATTATGACAAGTAACACTGATTCAGTTGAGAATGAATGCTTTTCAACAGATAACCATGGATGTTGCAGAAGGAGGCCTGGGGCTGCTGCAACTAATGAGATTAAGCTTGCTGCAGAAAAAAAAAAACATTGGATTGGGCAATTCTTTTGACAAACGGCTAGATTTCCTCTACACACAACATTTATTTTATGTTAGCCGAAGGTAATGTCATATCATAATGAGACTCATCTCTCTGAAGTTCACCTCTCTCGCCCCCTTTTTTTTTTTACACCATTACACTCAAAAGTTGCACTGACCTTTGCTCGGCGGAGGAGCCGAATCACACTGATACCCGTTGATGACAGCTCTCTGCTGGGCATGCTCTGAAGGTAGGCGCACACGCACACTTCACACAGGTGCTGCAGACGTTTCACCTGATACATCTCGGCACAGACGAGCACCGCCATGGCCTGCAACACACTGGCTGGACACACAAGCGCACATAGCACTGTGATATGTGTATTTTATTACACGTGCATTTATAGTTCTAATGTAGATTACGGTCAATTCTAGATTTACACAGAAGCTGGATACATTTTTTAACATATTGTCCAGACGACATTGACGGCTTAAAAAGCGCTACCTGAAGTAAAGAAAGTGTTATTGACCCAAAAAGTGAAACTGGAACACAACCACATAATATAGATATTAGAATATAACAAAAACAAAAAAGTTAAAGCTGCACAATTCAATGCTTTTATATGAACTATATATAAAATGACCCTGTGTATGTGGCGTTGCTTGTAGTGTATGTAGGGAAATTATCACCCAACTCTCTACAGAGCATTTCAGCATCTTTCAGCTCATCGATTCGGTTTTACTGCCCATAAATTTACAGTTCCAGCAACAGCAAGAAGCTGTTTAGAGTAACAAAGCTGTAATGAATCCACTGGACAGCAGACAGAAGTTAGAGACTCACTGGTGAAAGGTGGCAGCTAAAGTTGGCGGAGACCAAAACTGAGCTAAATGCACAGTAAATATCAAACCTATATTTGTCTGGTGACTCCAGATATTGTATGATCACGTCTGCTTCATGTGGACAAATTTGCTGGAGATTTCTGAGAGCACTTTTCTTAAACATTGTTTACAAAGAGTTCTCTGTTTGAATGGAGCCCTACAACAGACTACTGACACACACACACACACACACACAAGCATCAATAATACAACCAACATTTATTTATGGCTTTATATCTATATAAATCTATCTTATTGTCCCATATGACAAGCAGTCAAATGACATCCTGACTATACTGCAACACATTTCAAACAAGTAGTGGCAGTCCCATTATTTAATGTCAAAATCCTCCTGATCTAATTTGATTCCTGTCATTTATGTCAGTCGAGCGCTGCCATCATCCTTCACTCCCTCCTGTAAACACGGATTCTCTGCATGTGTCTGACAGGCTGATGCCGACTGGGCTGCAGCCATTCAGAGGCTTTGTTCTTTTCAGCTGCACAGTCATCTGAACGTGTAAGTGAGCATGAACAGCATACCCTGCTATCATACAGCATGCACAGTATATATATATATATGTGAATGAAACTCTCATTTCACACCTGTTTTCGGTGCTACCGGTGGAGTTAGCTTGCTTTGACCTTGAGTGTTGGGCTCTTACATAACAGTGCAGCGGCTGCAGCCTCTGGAGCTCTTTCATGGCTTTAATTTCCCGTTCCCATGACTCAACCTGAAGCTGTATCTCTGGAAACAGCTTGCTTCCCCTCCTTGTGCCTAAGCTGGATCTTAAAGGGTTGCTTGTTGAGGTTTTTCGTGATTTATTTATTTATTTATATTTATTTTTTTTTTGCATCAAAACATCTCATGCCACAAAATAAGGGGATTGTCAGCTCTCAGTAGCTGCTTATTCAGAACGGATTATTCTGAACCTTTACATTGTCTATTCAGCAGCTTCGTTATGTAACAATACTGGGAGGGAAAATGACAGCCAATGTTGTGATTAACTCTGATTCTGTAACTGCAAGTAACAGTTCTATGGCTTTATCTATTAATTAAGAAACATAACATGTGTTTTTTGTGCTGAATCTGTAATTATCTGTCGTTGGTGGGCTTGATTAAAGAGGGACAACAGTTAGTTGCGATGTCACAGTGGATAACAAAGCCCCTCTAGACACGACTGCATAAGCTCATCATTCAAAGCTGAATTAAGTCATCTTTTAGCACTAAGGGGAAGAAGAACTCAAAAACACAGCAAGAAGCCTTATGAGATTTCAGCCAATCCAGTTGCTTTGGCTAACCTGTTAGGAAAGAGTTGCCCACTTACACACGTAGCAGAGAAAGAGCAACACAAATATTAAATTGAAGTCCCTTTGGCTGCCTGTAAAAGACAGGCGTTTAGATGTTGTTTGGTGCACTCACTCCTGAAATATTTAACCTTGACTCTCAGCCATTTTAGCGCTGAAAAGGTAGCACGCACTTGGTGTGGTGTGTGCAAGCCCACAGCTTTGAATGAACTGCCGTTATTTGTTTTGTCTCACTAATAAAAGACAAAGCAACAAGCTAAAAGTGGCTGAGAGCTGCAGGCTGGTGTTGATGTCGATTTTCAGTTGGATTCAACAGCATCAGCAAAGCGTTCACATCACAGAGTCGCTTGATTCAGTGTTTAAAACACAAATGCAACTTAAAAGTAACTTTATGGTTGTACACACACTTCAAAAAGTGTAATGTACAGTAGCTCATTGCATCACCAGAGAGAATTATCTGCACTAATTGCTTTGAAAATGCAGCGTGCGATGTGACAGATAGTGACAGCGGAAAACAACAACAAGAAGGCGTCTGGGGCCGTGAGCTGGCATCATTAACAGCAGTGATGCCACGGGTTGATTTTGTCATCACTAAAACTAATTTAATTTTAAGCTCGGTGCTGTTCTCCGCGCGCCACATGAGACTGACACTGGCAGCGTGTCGCAGTCACACAGATGGTTGATGGCCCTTGTCATCTGCGCTCTTGTTTTGGGCTGCGTTTACTGAGCGAGGCCTGGAGGAAAACACTGCCGTACCTCTCTCAAGTGTCTTCTCGTTTGAGAATGGCGCTTTCTTCTGCAGTGCATTAAAATTACATCAAAAGTCTGTTGACCTTCTGTCATTCTGCTCGTCTGGTCCGTGACATTCAAAGCTTTCATCTCAATCAGAAATCACTGTCTGTCTATTACTGTCTGAGTTATTATCCATTATTCAACTGAGCAGACTATTTTTATTTACAGCAACAGCCTGAGGGAGACATTATAGGCGGCTGAATTAATAACACACTGACTGAGGGTTTCCCTGTGCAATCTATCTCACCGCCATACAAAATCTGCTACAGAGTTTAATTAGTCCACACGATAAAGAGAAGGGGAGTGCCATTATCTTACTATATTTAGGCCTCCCATTGGAGATGAGTATGCAGTTTTAGGTGCCGCTTAGTCTTTAATCGTAATGCTTACAGTCACAGTGGTAAACTTGGGCACACGTGTGGATCGTGTGCAGTAAACTCACCAGGACAGCAGGAGTCAGTGTAGAGGTACTCCAGGAAAGACAGGAAGGTATCCGAGGAGACGCCGTGGATGGGCACCACTCGGCTCCGGGCCTCCGCGTACTTCCCGCTGAACATGGCCGCCATGACATCGCAGCGCGCCACCAGCACTGCCCGGTGTGCCGGCAGTACACTCCCTTCACCACACACACAGACAGGTTTAGAATATCTGAGCTGTGAAATGGAAAGTCTGAGAGTATAAACTCTTCTATCTTGACAGATAGAAACAGAATGCGTGTTTGATCCAAACATTTTTTGGAGATGATCCCAAACGCATACGAACTTTAACCAATTTTCATCAAGTCAAACGATCCTAATAACACCGACAAGACTTTTTGGGCTCATTACAGAAGTACAGAGGCCAAACCTAATTCAATCTGGCTTGTTATGAGTGATGATGTGTCATAATGGCCATTTAAATGAACAGGAAACAAATGACATGTAAAGCCTGGGCACAAGTCCTGACATAATCACCGTCATTAAGCACAGTTAACAGCCAGTGACAGCTACCACCACGCTCCATCAGCGCGTCAGCGTAGAAAAACCCACAGAATATTATTCGACAAATTTTCTCGGTGACCTCCAAGAGTTGGGCTCAGAGGTGCAAGTACAAGAAAAGCTCACTGCACTTTTCATGAGATAAATATTGATTAGGTGAGGCCTTGGGGCATTATTTCTGGATTTCTCAGTTTGATCCTTTAATAGAGAATTGGCTAAATGCAGCTCACGGAGGAGCTTCTGCTGAGATGGAACATGACGGGAACGGAAGGCAGCCCATCCCTCGGACCGCTTTATCTCATTGTGTCTCCAAATGGACGACCGGGCCCGGGACTGAGATCATAATTCAATCACGGCTAATAAAATGTGACCTTCCTCCGCTGTGTGACAGTGCATGCATTTGTAAATGTGCGTACGTCGAGCTGATCGGCCTGGACTTACCTTGCACCATGAAGATGACATCCGAGTAAAGAGGAGAATTGAACAGGTTGACAAGTGTCTGGGGACCGAGCTGAGCCGCACGTGCACTCGGGGTGTCCCTGGGGCCCTATGTGCACGCACACACACACACACACACACGCACACACACACACAGAAGAAGCCAGAATATATGGAGAGTTAGTATTCCTCTGCTACATGTCAGGTACTAGTTACCAACACAATTGCCATTCTGTGCATCTATCTCACCTCCCCTGTGGAATACAAATGGCCTCTCTGCCAGTCTTGTTTAGCGCTACCCAAACATACTTGAACTGCAATGCCAAGAACGACATGACAAAACTGACTAACACTGCGAAACAGGCTGAGAACCAGACGGCCGTCCAAACTGTCTGTTCATTAACACATTCCTGCTCATCTTAAGCGTTTAAAGAAGGGAGCGTAATGCAGTATATGCACTGCAGTGCACAGAGTAAAACCAGTTGTGCGGCTGTCAGTGCGTCTCTTTGGAGTGCATAAAAAAAGGTTTTGTTATGTCCATAAATGAGTGTCGTCAAAGCATCCCATTACCATTACGTGACCTTTCTCAGTCAACTGAAGCACAAAGAACTCCATATTCTCGCCCTGCTCTGCTGCAGAGGGGGAGCTCAGCACACACAGAGGCTTCAGGAGAGGCAGCCACAGAATCAAGCCGCTTTGATTTTGTAAATCAATGGCAAGCTTACGGAAAGCAAATCTCAGCTGGTCGCGCAGAGGGAGACGACCCAGAGATGCTTGCAGAGGACGAGATCAAATCATGACAGGACATTAGGGCGTCTCATCGTGTTACAGCAACCCAGCCGTCTCTCTCTCTCTCTCGCTCTCTCTCTCTCTCTCTCTCTGTCAGCTCCTCTCAACACTGCCTCAGGTAGAAGACCTAGTTCTATCCAGATGGGTTGGTAGACCATGCACGGTGCCAAAGGCTTGTCAGAAGCAGACATGTCATATCTGCTGATATCTCTCTAAATGGTAAAGTCTGCTGCCTATTACATGGCCACACCTAACGTCTTCTAAATACATAACACAGTACATTACAGATGTGACGCTGCAGTTTTTTTTTTTTTTACATAATGATGGATTTCCTGGCTGACGACCGGTCTGAACTCTGTACTTATCTTGTGTTGTGCTTCAGCTCCTCGGAGAGCATCTCTTGTTTATGTTTTGCTAATTCCCACAGTATCTTAGAGGTGATATGGGGACTAATTATGTAAATATGCTAATTATGTCCACATTATCACTGCACTGTTTTAAAACAAGGTCTTGTTAATTAAGGCGCTGTTAGTCTGCACCTCCAAAAACATGTGTTTGTACCTTCAAAGAGTAAACTTGACACATCAGATATTTAACCTCTTTTGTTGCGGAGGGCTGCTGTAGCGTACACACCGTAAGATATTCCAGCCTTAAACAAGATGATGTTTCATTAGAGAACGAGAAGAGAGGTGATTTTAAACATCAAAGACCTCACCCTCTCTCTGCCGATGAGGGATCGTATGCGCTCCATAAGCTGAGCCACAGCGAGCGAATTCTTCAGCTTCTCCTCCAGGGCCTCCTGGAGGTGGTCCCACTCCCACGCTCCTACAAAAAACATCCACAAACACACCGATTCTGTGGACCCACAATTGTACAGTTTGCACAAACATGCGGGCAAACTCTTTTCTAGCTGGCACTGTTCTCACCACCCACGTTCCTTACAGCAAACACTCAGGACCTGTTTTTGACAAAGTGAGCTTGTTCTAAAATTTGTCTGTTTATATAATCCATGGTGGTTATGGGTGGGACGCCCAGTACAGATTCCACAAATTCCACAAAACAGTGACCCAAAAGCCTTTGCAAACCACACCAGAGGCCATAATGAATCTGCATCCAAGTCAAGTGGTTAATAGTTTTTATAGATTTATATAACTTCCATTTAACTTCGGCCAGATTATTTTATTTCAGTTTTTTCCACTCAGTTGTTGGATAAAAATGCAAAGTGAAAAATAAGTATTTTAGTGTAGTGTAGAGATATTTAAAACTTGAATCCATATCTTCACAATTTGAAATACAGATATAGTTTAACTTCACAAATCACATTAGAAATATATACAAGCTTGTCTGATTGAAGCTCAAAAGAGAGACTGTACTTAAGGAGCTTTAAGAAAAATGCTAATGTCAGCACGCTAACAGTGACAATACACAAAACAGCACTAAACACAAAGCACAGATGAGGCTGATGGGGTTTTGCAGGTGTTTAAATCAAAAGCATTGGACACATTGAAACTGGGACCTGATGATGCCTCACGGAAATAAAAAAGTAAGGAATCAAGCAATTACAATGGAACAGCTGATGAGACATTTCGCTAAAAAACAACACATGTGAACCTCGTCGTGGCTGTAGAGGTTAAGTCAAGGAATCACCAAACCCAGTGGAATACATCCTCTGAGGACCATGAATGGTTGTACAAAATGCCATAACAATCCACTCAATGGTTTTAAAGATACGTCTGAACCAAAGAGGGTGACCAACCAATCAACTGTCCAACATGGTTATCCTCACAGCCACACATTATGATTTAAAATGTTTGATGTACAGTAAATAAACAGGGAAATAGAAATTTGGGCTGTGATATTTAGTAAGAAGTACAGAGACTCAAAAACAAGCAGCCCTGATATATAAAGAGAAACCTGAGCAACTATTAAAAACACAAAAACAGGCAAAGTAAAACTTGCTTCATCATTTGGAAAACATCGCTGCCTTCACTTCAGAGGTATGCTCCTTTATAAAGCCTACGCAGCCCTGCAGCTTGATTGGGGTGGTGCACTCTGTCTCCGTGGGACATAAACAGACTGTTGAGGGAAGAAGGGAGCTGGACTGGGCAGGATTTATCTCATCATTAGTTCATAATGACGGTATTTGGGGCTGATAGAGGGATTACTTCAACACACGGTGCCGGATAATGACACTGCACGGCGCAGACACCTCATAGGCAGGGTGAGAGATTAGCTCAGGGACTGTGCTGCTGACATATGATGCAGCCAGACAGCAAAAAACAGACCTGAATGCACTGGTAGATGCTTTCATATGCAGGATGGAAAGGAACTGCATAAAACTGAATATATGTACGCAAAAAGCAAAAGCTGCAAAAAGCTTAAATCATTCCGACATAATCTCACACATAAGTTTCAGTTTTTCTTCTCACCCACCTACACAAACACACAGACAAACATGAAGGCTGAGATAGGATACTTTTGGGAACAAGTTGCACAGATTAACACTAATTTCCTGGAGGTTTTGCTTAACCACTTCCTTACCTGCTACATTCCTGACTCTAAACCTCTAAACTCTAAACCCTTTCAAGGACATAAACCAGTGTAATTTGTGCTAAATTCAGTTGCAAGGAAACCAACTTACAACAAATCTTCCCCCAGTAGGACAACAACAACTGAGCAAACTAAAGTTTGACCCCAAATAAGGCCAGGACGGCCACAAACACACACACACACACACTGATCTGTGTCATACACATGTAATACATGTGTGCTTAACATGCACACACACAATAACAACCGAGTGCCAAATGGAATGAATCAACAGCACACTACACAAGGAGACAGAGTCTCACAGTGTTAACGTCACACAAGCAAAGTCACGGCCTCTGTGACCTGTCCACACACACAGAAGTGACAAAAACCCAGAGCGTGGAATAACACCGGGAGCGTGACGCTGTGTTTTTACAGAGACGGGCTATTGTTATGGAAATGTGTTGTGCTAAGCCAGAGAAATGAGCTACAGCTGACAAATGAGTGGAACTGAATGACAAGCAGAGGAGATCTGTCCCATCATTGGGGAAGCAAAGTACAGTTTGTTGTGGATTTGCTGCAAATGAACATCAAACGTTCTCTGTGGTCTCCGAATATTTCTGTGGGCAAAGGAGACGCACGTTCACATCTGATTCGTTCTGATTTTAGTTCAATAAAACACAGTAACACAGATATACACACACACACACTGCATGTGAGGTCAGCTGCTTTAAACATACAATCAGACCCTCCATGTTGAAGGTTAACATTAGTCATTTCTCACACATGACTTAACATCGTCTCCCTGCAGTGACATTCCTCTATTCTCCACAGCACATGCACACGTTTTCCCTTTTCTGCTGTTCTCTCCAAGCCCCCCCCCCCCCCCCACACACACACACACCCCCCCCCACACACACACAGTATGCCCTGCTCTCCCACCAAAGCACTCTCTCACCATCACATTATCTCACACAAATGCTGTACCTTAAACACCTCTCTCACCCTCACGTCCCACCACATTCAATTTTCCACTCCTTGCTTTCTCATATTCCTGCTCTCTTACCCCCCCCCCCCAAAAAAAACCCAAAAAACCCACACTATGACTTGTACACGCGTGTGTGAAAACACACACTGCACCCTCCGTCTTTCAGCCGCTGGCTTTCTTATTCTTATTCATACAGTCACTCACAGAGACTCAGTCTAACCCTATAATCTTCTTCCCTTCTCCGCTCTCCCTTTACCAGCACACACACACACACACACACACACACACACACACACACTCAGCTTATGTGTGTGCCTCTGGTGTGTATGCGTGTTCATTGAGAGCATCAGTGCTGCTCACATATATGTTAAGAGGCAGCCGTGAGTCACACGTTAGCGCAGCTCTTTGCCATAAGGACTCCTGCACTACATGCAGCCTTTGATGAAGCGTCATGCACAGGCGCTGCCATCTAACATGCACGAAGCGCACCACTGCAGAGCTGCAGACTGAGAAGATTTTCATTACGGCACTGAAGTCGCAGGGAGTGGAGACCATTTTGGAATTTACAGCACCTGCAAATGTTTTTCTAAACACACGCTTTTATGCCAGCGTCCTCGTTAGGTGAACTCAATAAAAGATACTGTAAATTTTACATGATAGCTTCATTATGGTGTTAATAATTTGTCGATGCAAATATGAGAGCACAGTAAAAAAGATACAGAATGAGATTCTATCAACTAATCCCATCAAAATGACGGAAGGTCAGTTCCCGCAAAGACATTGATCCTTGTACCAATCCACGCGTCCATGATGATTGATAAAACTGCGCTGGGTGGAGATAAAGGGAACATGAGTGGCCTGAGGCAGCTTAAGAAAGCAGTGTGTGATCACAGTATTACACGGTGAATGATCAGGTCCTAGATTAAAATACTACAGTTGCTTCTATCAAGTGCTTTCACTTTGACTGATTTCTGTTCCTCACTATAATGGAACATTGGACGAGACCCAATAACAGGCAAACTGCCTTCTGCTGCCAAGGGGACATTAATCATCACATCTAAATTATTGGAAAAAGAGTAACTGCTTTTGGGGAATGGAGTTCCCATGCTGTGGATATCAGTGCAGCTCTGTTTACTGTATTTATAGTCCAGTTTTAATGTGCAGGAAGCGACAAACAGGAAGCATCAAGGCTGAAAAGTACCACAGACACTAGGTTATTAAGGATGAATGCAGTTCAACTCACTGAGCAGTCTTATTTATTTTTTTAAAGTGTGATGCACATCATTTCCAGGAAATCATGGCGTAAACTGACTGAGGCATGTGTGCAGAGTCCAGATTGTTCTGGACAAAGTGCATGTTGGCCGCTGCTGTGGAGACAGCTTTGTATTCTGATCTCCACTTTCTGTTTGGCTCTTTCTGTGCAACTGATCCTGGTGCCAGAATGTCAGCTTCATCCTGGTGAAACCAAAGGGTTTTAATCAGAGGGGATGAGACGCTCTTCTGTGTTGTTGTGATTTAGGTTTTAATACAGAAATAAGTTCATGTCTGATTAACTCACCCCTTTGTCATATTTTAGGTTTTAAGTTGTATACGTACAGTCCAACAGTTAGTGGAATCATTGATTATTTAATTGTAGTTATTTAATTCATTGTTTGTGCATGCCTCTGTGGGTGGCAATGTGATCCCCCACTTCAGTCCAGACTGAAACAACCAGCGAGTGGATTGCCAAGAACTGTTGTACAGACATTCATGGCATCCAGGGACTTTTCTTCTCGAGTTTTGTTGAGATTTTAAAAAAAAATCTGCAGTTCCAGCCTCTGTTACATGAGGATTTACGGGTTTTCTCAGTCTTCTATGACAGGATATAGCAAGAAAAAACAAGCAATTTCAGTTGGTCATCTTGGGAATTAGGAAGTTCTGATTTGGAGCATTTTTCATAATTTTCTAACATTTCATAGATCAAAACAATCAAGAAAATAGTTATAAATAAATTAGTATCCTGCATGCCAAAAGACTGAGTCCACCTCGCTATTGTTCGCTAAGGCTGGCTCTGGTAATAAGGTGTCAAAGGTACGAGCAAAGCATGCAGATCGTGTTGTTGTTGTCCGCAAAATCAGTGAACAGCAAAACAGTTTTCATGTCTTCCCACCATATGAGAAAGTGAAGACCAGCATGTGTGTTTGTGTGTGTGTATGTCATTGTTTTACTCTGGGCTGCTTTCATAATGAGGGACAGTAACGGTACAAACTCAAGGATTGATCAATACCGGCTGTCCATGACCCGACTTCAGACTTGAAAGCTGTACGTTTTGTTGTGTTTTATATTGTTTTGTTAGTTGAACTTGGTGTGAGCATGCTGCTAAGTTAATGTGGGTAAAACAGCGTTTAAAGAGACGGTGAGAAGAGAGCACACTGTGTGTCCTTTAATGTTCATATTCATGTAACCTTTCCAGCATCTCGAGCTTTAAAAAAAGGTTGAGTGGATATCTGGGTGTGCTCTGTTTGAGTGGTGGTTTTTACCTCTGTAAATGAACATGAGAGTCTCCCACAAGCACATACACAGGAGAGGGTCCTTCACCACCAGACGAGACAGCCGTCCTGTCAGATGCCCTTCTGATCGAGGCATGTCATCAATAATCCCTCCGTCCCAGGTGGACAGCAGCGAGTGGGGGCCTCCATCACGCTCTCTGCAAACACACCGTGACTGTGGACGTTCCCTGCCCAACCAGAGATGAAATTCAGAGCTGAGCTCCTGCTGGCTACAGGCTCAGGTGGTGAAATAGCTTGTTAAGCTGCATCGTGCTATTATCTCTCCGTACCTGTTCTTGGGCCCCAGGAGCAGCTGTCTGAAGTACGGACTGACAGCACACAGTACAGCTGCGTGCGCCCACCCCAGTTCTTTCCCAGAGTCGCCGGCGTAGAAAGCCACATCGGCGAACTGCACGCCACGCTCCAACAACCACTGCATGTCCTGGGAGAAGCTGGACTCCTCTACTCGTATAGGGGGAAGACGTGCTGAACGGGGCGAGCAAGAGGGAGCACAGAGGGTGAAAATAGGAAGGATGAGTTGTGTTAATTAGCAATCACTGCTGCAATTCAGCTCGCCTGAATTTGAGGGGAAAACCATCCAATTTGTTATGTTCAGAGCACCCCAGGAGTGCTTTAATTTACACTTTTGGTGCACTCGTTTTTCCTCAATCTACCTTGTCTACTTCTACTAGTGATTTCCCCTTTTTTTGACAATGGATTTTGACAACTCGAAGAGCGAAGTGTGGTGTCTACGGTATGTGGAGAGACCGATACTGACAGCGATAGTGTAGTGAGATCTTTTAGTCAAGACAGAAAAAGAGAGCGGCCAATGTCAGGTTGTGCCCTGCCTTGTTGCTCAAGTTAGAAAGAACGCTTCCAGATATGTTTGTCTTTGCACAAATGACAGATCTGCAAAGACACAAACTGAGGCCGCTGCACGGGATTCTGGTCTATTGAAGTAACGGAGAAATTGTGACGTCCGTCTCTTCAGCAGAGGGTTTGTTCCTGCTTTCTTTAAACCTCGAGGAACTGACACCAAAAGCTCACATTTACTAATTATGTCTTTTAGTGATAGGAAAACATAAGCCTCTTTTAAATAAGTTCTAAAATAAAATAAAAAAAAACAGCACTGAGTGTAACAGTAAAAACAGTGAACACAAGAAAAATACCAAAAAAGTACAGAATTAGAAAACCTGTCTGGAGCAACGGCCTGTAAAGAAATATTTCAAAGTGTTTGGTGAAGCATGTACTCATGGATTCAGATTCATAAAATTGGAGAGCAAAAAGGAGTAGGAGGATGGGAGGCTCCATAAATCATTGTCCTCTTATCCTGGTATTCATTCATTATACTGCACTGCTAATCCACGCTGCACCTCTGGGAACCTCACCTTGTTTTTTACAGCCACTCTGATTTAGCCGTGAAAACTCCCATCAGTGCCATGTCATATTTAATGCAAGCTACACCGTAAGTAGAGTTAAGTGGTGTCGGACTGGCATCAATAAATCCACACACTTGCTGCCTCTTTGGCTGGACCGCAAGCTGCCGGCCAACGTGTCAGACTGAGACACACACAGCAGCAAAGGTGGTCAGATCAATATTTAACACTAGTTTAACAGCACGGTTTGTGTTTTGAGGCGTTTTGTTTTGTAAAAAGTTAACGGAGCGTGGAGAAAATACTGAAATGTGAGAAGTTGTTGTAGCTACGAATTCACACTGGACTCCATTGTTTGAAATTAATAATAAATAAATGATGCTCCTGGATGTATTTGAGCCGTGTTGTGCTTCCAGCCAAATTGATCTTAATTATGTAATTGGATACACAAAAACACAGGAAGATTTCAGTTTGCAGCAACATCCGGCAGATTAAATCAGACTGTCTTTTGGCCAATTAGGAGAACGAGTGCTACAGACTGTAGAGAGTAAAACGTTAAGACAAAAGGAAAAGCAGACGAAATGCAACTTGTTGAACCACTCCAGCTTGGCCCGTTTCTTATAAGCTTTGCTACAATAATCAAACTCTGCTGCTCGCTGTGCATGAGTGTCTGTAGCTCTGTGAGTTTTGTCCTCTCTTGATCATTTATCTCTTCTCATAATTGTTTTGTGTTTGTGGAATGAGATTGGCTTAAAGGCAGTTGGAAATAAATCTGCAGTCTGCTACGAACCAAAAACGTTCAGCGCAGCTTCAATTTGGCTTGTTAAGAAGCTTAATTAAAATTTCATCTGAAATTTAAAATCAACAGATTAAAGTTAAAGCTTAGTTGATAATTAATTGGCAATTTTTTGATAATTAAATAACTTTTTCAAGCAAAAAAAAAAGCATTCCCTGGTTCCAGCTTCTCAGAGAAAAAAAAAAAAAAAACTGTGAGAAAAGTGTCAGTTTTCTTTGTCTTATAAATGAATACCATTGAGTTTCACTGCATTAGGGATGTTACTGGCTGGACAAGCGGCTTTGTAGTGTTCAGGTGCCGAAATACTTCAACTGATTAAGAGCATTTGGTTGAAGATAAGATTAATGTCTCCCCATTTCACAGCTACAATCGTGGAGCAGCTCCGAACAAGGCGCTCAGTTGTTGCTGCGTCTGGCGCTGAAAAGAGCTCCGTCTAAAATTGATTCAAATGTCACTGAATGAAAGTAGTCTACCTAGCTCTTTGTCTCTCTTCTTATTTCCAGTTTGGAACAGAGAATATTGATCTGGATTAAATCCTTTGTGCTCAGCTCTTTTTGTGGCTATGTAAGCTGTAAGAAGAAACAATCCCGTCAGTCCAACTGAGTGGTCTCTATGCGCCATGAAAAGTGCAACTCAAAGCAACAGTAATTAACAAATGTCATGACATTTAAATGATTAAACAACATTGACAATAATTGGCATTCACGGAAAATATGTTTTGAATGAGCTGAAAATGGGTTAACAGTAGAAACAAATAAATGCCTCTTAACGTAAAAGCAGTATTAGTTTTTAGATACCATAGTAGTCATCTGACCTGGTTGCTCTAAGTGAGGAGGACGAAGTTCGTTCACTTTGTTTCCTCGCCTCTTCTCCGGCCTTTCTTTGGCTTTGTGTTTCAGACACTGAATCATGAAGTACTCCAGCTGAACAACACAGAAATGCACACGTTGGTTCAAATGCGAGGTACAAAAATAGTGATGTTACATCATCGATTCTTTTCTTTGCCTCGGAAACAACTTTGTGAGGAGACCAGCGTAGCTACCTGTCCTTGTCTCCTCTAGTAAGTACAGTACCTGTCTGAAATGAAGAGTTCATCGAGTTTAATGAACAGGGAGAGTGCACAAACATAAGAATTCATCTTAGAGCAGCTTGATTTGAGCATAAAAGCACGTGTGCAATTTTATCAGTGGATGCCGGGTCAAAAAAAAAAAACACACTCATTCATTTCAAGCACAAGAATCAAAATGCAACAAAAAGTTATGTTAAGTGCTTATTCAACCACCACTTGGACCATTTAATACCTGTGCGGCATGACCACTCACCACGCTGCCGAAGTAGCGGCCCACAAAGACGTGGTTGAGGGAGGGCAGCTCCAGGTAGGTGGCCCCCAGGTCCCGGGACAGCTGCAGACCTTCACTGTGAGGCACACAGCTGCTCCAGTCGGACGCACACAGCGGGCACGTACACGGAGGGCCTTCATCTGAGCATGGAGAGGAGAATTTAGCTCTGAGGCGAAATCATTCTAACTGTATAAATAACTGAATCTAATAAATAGTTTATGAGGGCATACGAAAAGCAATCCTCGAGTCATTTGATATTACATTGTGCTTTTTAGCCGAGCAACTCTGGAAACGCTGGAAATGCTTGTCTCTTGTTGCACAGAATAAAGTCTGACAGAAGTCGGAAGAAAAAAAAATCTGCACACTGTGCTGATAGCTCAATAAATTTAACAGACAAACGTTTGAGTTTAACAGAGACCTTCATCAGACCCTGTCAAGTTAACACCACAGAGCGAAACAAGTACTCTACTGTAGGCCTGTATGGTCGTAAACACATCCATCACTCGGGTGGTTGTGATTAGGAGTCAAGCTACTCCCAGGCTCAGCCAATCAGAGCAAAGCTGGGTAACAATGTTTGACACTCCCTAAAAGTATGCCCATAGTGACAATAAGAATCCAGCAAAATACAACACATGGCACTCAGAAGCTCTTCTGTAAATATGCTTCTGTGCTTGTTTAAAGTTCCCTTTAAAGATCCAACAAAAAAAGTGCAAAAAGCACCACTAAAAGTGACTTTGTGTGACGAACAGAATACAAAACACATCAAATTAAAATAGAAAGCGAATGTCATGAAACAGAACGTGAAAACCAGATTTCACAGCCACATGTGCTGTTATGGTGTGGACTACATTTTAATTCCTCTTGTGTATCTCAGTGACCACACAGCAGACAGCCCCGCTGTTCTTCTCTGTTATGTGTTTTTGAGATGTTGGCTCCTGAAATGGCTTTAGGTCTTTGGTTTTCTTGTATCTAACACTGTGTTTTGCACTTCCAGGCCGCCGTTTCCACATCTTCACCGAGTCTGATGAAAAAGCGAAGAATCCTCTTACGGCGACAGAAAAGACAGATCATCTAATTACATAAAATCTGCAATGGCCCGTGCGCTATGACCAGCCACGCTGTGGCATGTGTGCATGGGGACCAAGGAGACAAAATTTGAAGGGATTAGCTTGAAGGAGAAGAAAAAAAAAAAAAGAGACTGCACAAAAGGAAGAGAGCCAGAGACTGAGCGGGACATACAGCTAAGTGCTGAGGCATTTGATAAATCATACTGCTAATAACCTACAGGCATGACAGAGAGACGGCGCTAGAAAGTGTGTGTGTGTGTGTGTGTGTGTGTGTGTGTGTGTGTGTGAGAATCTGACAGGCGGTGACTTGGCATATCGTCGGTATGTTTGTGTGAGTGAGGGTGCGTGCGTGCCCTTGGACGAATCCGTCTGTGCTCCAGCGTTCGCCGCTGGTTTAATGGCTGCATTAATGCTCGTACGGGAGCGCTCTGTGCCACAGCTGTGCCCTGGGTGGTCTAAAGTCGAACAGGAGGAAGCGCTCGGGACTCAGCCGTCATTCTCTGCAGTCACGAGAGGATGACGTGAAAATATTCACAGCAGCCACAAACAAAAGCACAAACGAGGGCTGTGGTCCACAGGTACCCACTCCCTCTCCTCCTCTCCTCTCACCGGCAAAGACTTGACTCACACTGTGATCATTCTGCAGCGGAGCTCTGACAGAATCTCAAAGCATGTTGAGCAAACAAGCTAAAAATACAACCTGGTGCATTTGATGAGCTCGTTTACAGAATCTGGATTCAACAATGGTCAATGTGCGTGCAGAAACACATGTATGTTTCCTGGTGTGTAAAGCAGCCTCCAGTATGGCTACACCCAAGTGCCCTAGTCCTACATAAGGGACAAACTACTGTTGGAGTGCACTTTTGAGCCATGACTGTGTATATTTAGTGCTGTGCAAGATGTTTACTGCTTAAAATAGCCAAACAATATACACTTAATGTCTTGATGTGGTGTGTTTCCTGCAGGGATGCGTGTGAGCTGACAGCCTGAAGGCAGCCAAGAGGAGATTTAATCATGAGCATCCTCCTCATTGCTGTGAGGACAAGCTAGAGGACACAAGGCTCAGACAGTGATCTCACTGGCCCGACGAGAAGAAGAACTTGATATTGCGCGAGAATCAAACTCATCAGCTGAGGCATCAGGAAATTAACCCTAAAATACCAGAGTATCAAGTGCGACGACTGAGAGATGAGACATTTTGTATTTGCTGCCTCTCAAACTCCAGCGTCATACAGCAAAGTCAGACTGAAAAAGGAACAATCAGTTGTCAAGGCGAAACCAAAGTCACTCCGGCTCTGACAACAACACACCACAAAAGCATCCTCACCGTTCAGCCGCGCTCCGACAGCGACCAGGATGACAGGCACACCCCAGTGCCTGAGGAGCGGGCGGAGTCTCGGGGCGTAGCCGTTCCTGACCTGCTGGAAGGCCAGCTTGTCCGTGACTGAATATTTAATGACCAGGATGTCCGCCTGCTCAAGAACTTTCCGTACGCTGGCCCAATCGCTGTCCAACAAGTCCTGGAAAGGCGAGAGAAGGACAAGAAATATAAATAGAGGGAGGTCAGAGGAGGGCAAACGGGAGAAAAGCAATACACAGAAATGTCAGCATCGCTAACCTGTAGCCTCACATAACCCTTCCCCTCTGAATCCCCCTAAGTATAAATACCTCAGTGTGGCTCTTGGGACTTTACCCCCAAGGACCTGCGTGGGGGCTGCTCGCTCTAAAACCAACCTGATTCAACTCATTAGGCAAGGGGAGGGAAAAAACGCTCCACAAAGCTTTGAGCAAGTTGAATGGAAAAAAAAAAGGACAAAGAGACGTAGAATTAGACTGACAGACTTTCCCCAGCACCACCCCTGACAGGGTTAGACAGCCCGATAATAGGACGCATACAGTGCTGCTACCAAATCATAACAGTGCTTTCATTTCAAATTCATGTGCTATTAGGAACAAAAGTTCTTTCAGTTCTTTCTTTTTGTGTGCGTGTGTGTGTGTGCAGTGCATGTTAAAATAGCGTCCCCCCAAGAATAGAGACATTTCTTTTTTTACAAAGCCTGCAATCAGCGCTGGAAGGCAAGTGGCCTTGGAATTTGAAATGTTGCACGTCTTCTGAGAAACAGAAGCAGAGTGAAAAGTAAACAGCTCATCAGTGAAGTGAGGCACTCTCTTTCACTGTGACAATGCTCTGGCAGAATTACTCCACCGTTTAATGCCATTTGTCAAGGCCTGCCCTTAAGTCTGACACAAGCAGGAGGGTGTGGGGGCTGAAATGACACCTAAAACGACTTTTACGACTCCCCTTTCTGGAGATGGACACCTGAATGAGCGAAACATAGATTCTCAGTGTATAAACCCATGCCAGTCACACCACCAGCCTCTCACCCAGCTGGGACAATCCCGCACCACCACAGTGACATCTCCAAACACCCGTGAGGTGTACTCCATGAAGGCCGGGTTGTGCAGGCTGCTCTCCAGGTCGCAGGGTCCCACCAGCGCTCCGTGACCCAGGTAGCTCCACAGCAGGCCTCCCTGCAGCTGCCCCTGGCCCATGATCTCCTCCCCGGGCCCGATTCCTCTGGGGCACTCGCTGCCCAGAGCCACAATGTGGATGGACCTGTAAGCCAGACAAGTCGTGGTTGAAAGTGGCTGGAATGAAGCAGCACACATGCAGATGGTGATGATCCAGAGGCAGCGCTGAGGGAGAGGAGGCACCTCTTTTTGCTTTCCTTATTATTCATGTCTATCACGGAGACAGTGCATCACTGTTATGTCACTGAGAAGAAGCTTGCCAAGGCCCTTGTTACACCTGAGAGGATGTTATGGCTCAATCAAATCAGACACTTTGAGAAATATTTTCGCAGCTGTGGTTATATTTACCAAGCAGTGACATTAAACAAACAAAGCGTGTAAGCACACCGGGAGCCTCATCTCCTCACGCCCCTTAATGAGTTGCAGCTTCAGAGGAACTTACATTGTGGTCGCCGCGGTTTTGTTCCGCTGCTGTTCGCTATGGAGCCCGTTTCCCTCACGGTGCGTTTGCACGCCAGTCTGCAGCAGTCAGACTCGGCTTTTCCGCAATGAGCCGCGGCTCCGCTCCGTCGTTAATCCCTCTCATCGGTGGCTGGCCCCCCGGGAGCCCGGCTGCTGGGGAGTTTCGCAGTCACTCGCATTTCCCCGTTATTCATTCATAAAAGCGGCGGAGCCCGATACCGTCCCGAACCGACCGCAGTCAGAGGCGCACCGGACAGCCCAGCCGGCGGAGCAGCAGAGGGTGTCAACAACAGCGCCCATGGGCAGCAAATGCGCTAACAGACAAAACAAGTTGTCAGTCGGTAGGAAACACAATTAACGACGAGGGTGGGGAGGGTGTGGGGAGGGGGCGCGAGACCAGCCTCGCGCCTCGGTGTCCAAACCATATGAATGACGTCGGCGGATAAAACAAAGTCTCACTGGCAAAGAACAACCAGAGAGAGAGAGGGGAGAGAGAGAGAGAGAGAGAGAGAGAGAGGGGAGAGAGAGAGAGGTCGCGCCTGACTCAGCAACACGCACGCGCTCACACACGCGTAAAAGCAGCGTGCGCCAACACGCGCGCGCACACTCACACACGCGCGGGCGCACTCCCAACCTCACCAGGACCGTGCCGTGGACGTGACGTTGTTCGGTGTGCCTCTGTGCACCCAAACATAGTTTTACACCGTGAAGGCTTGAAGAACAAGAGCTTTTTATTCTCTGGTTAGTTCGGCACAGAGCGCATGTGTGCCAGTAACACACACACACACACACACACACACACACACACAATTAGAGGGACTGCCAAGAGATGCGAGCATGGGGTGCAATGTTAATGACAGCCATGATGAGTGTTAGGAGAGCATTTACTGATATAGCAAGAAAATACTTTCACTGGCTCTGGGGCTGTTTTGCTGTGGGAGTCTCTAGTAGATGAAATGTGATAATGAGATCTGGTTTTCCCTCCTGGACAAACTCCAGGGGCTCCAGAGCTTCTTTTTTTTTTTTTATGAGAGGAAGAATAGCTAAAGCCTTAAAGGTTTAATCACAGCCTCTTGTGTCATTCACAACCATGATGAATAATGCAAGACATAAAACCAACAGAGAGGATTCAGGCCTTGGATTTGGATGCCCTGCAACGCTGTAATTCCTCGCTGCTCGCATGCTGCGCGGTACTCTCCTCCTGGAGTAAGATGCTCTGGCCCTGCTAAGCAGTTTTCTCCAGTTAGTCTGCTCATTATCTTGACAAACAGCGCTCTACTTGACCTACTGCAAATGACCTCCTGCACATAATGGCCCCTGTCTTGTTTCAATTTCACTACACAATCATATTTTAATTTTTAATGAGTGCTAACTTTTCACTAGTGCTCAGTCCCGTCGCTCAGTGGTGGAAGACGTACACAGATCTTTTACTTTGGTTAACTGAAAGTGTTTAGACCTGCATTTAAAATGGTACTTAAAGGGAAACATTGCCACATTTCATGTGAGTGTCCAATAAATGATGTTGGTACTTGTCGTCACTTAGAGAAATAAAAACCTCAGTTTGTGCGATATTGACAGAGAAAAGTGGTTTTTCCTGGTCAGCAGCACTGACATTTGAGTCACTGGTGACCAGGAAGAGCTACAGCTTCTGGCCAGTTTGACATAGTGGTCATACTGTGTAATCACAACAATGGTGTTCGTCACATGATGCCATTAGGCCCTAAAGCCCTTTTTTCCATTGACTTACATTGTCAAAGAGGCGTCTGTAAATCAGTGGATACATATTTTTGAGCGTCACAATCTGCACAATGACTTGCTTCACTGTCAGAGTTTGATCTCTTCGGCCCAACAACATTTAGAAAGCAGAGAGAAGCTGCACGATTATGTCATTTTCTTCCCATTGAAGTCAGCTAAAAGGAAGGTAGCCGGCCCGGATGAGTCTGTGGAGCCCACGCAGCTCGTCTCATTGTGTCATTTCTTACAGCCTCTTTGGCTTCATCCACTGAGCAACTTTCAAAGGAATGAACAGAGCCCCGCCACCAACGCTGTATCCTGTTCCCTTCACAGTCCGTGGACCAATCAGCCTGTTCTGCTGCAAACAATTTCAGCTTTTCAGCTTTTACAGAGTCTTGTTTTTTTGTCATTTTTGAGCTGCTTGTGGCCGACACTAACATGGGAGGAGCAGGCGGTGAGCACTGAATCATGCATGGTAAAAGTAGGTGCACGGCTCCGCAAGCAGTATAACTCGGCTTTCTCGGTCATCACAGCACACACTGAGGTATTTATCGCTCATGTTTTCTACTTTTACAGTCAAAAGTGATTAGACTTCCATAGAAAAAGTGGCAAAGCTTCCCTTTAAGGAAAAAAGGAAATGTATCAACAACAACAACACATAAATAAAGAACCAAAAGTTAAAGTACTCATTATGGAGAATGGGCCATTTCAGAATAATATTATATTATTGTATCCGTTGCTCCATTGATGTGTTCACTGTACTGCTGCAGCTAGTGAAAGTGGAGCTGATTTAATGATTAATGCTGCTGGTTAACTTGTGAATTTCTCCCCTGGGGATCAATAAAGTCTTAATTTATTAATTAACCTGAATCTCAATATAAGTAACTAATAATCGAAGTTGTCGTGCACATCTAGTGGAATGAAAAGGAGAATGTTCGCCTCCCAATTGTAGTGGAGCAGAAGTAAAATAAATAAATGTATCTATTTACGATCCACCACTGTGACCCTGGCCCCAGTGCATTTCTTGATTGTATTCGAAGCGTCATATAGGCCAAGACTTCAGACTGCGTTGTGTGTTCGCTTTAGGCCGGCTACAGAGACCAGCATCATTCATGCACAGTGGAGCATCATGCCCCATAGCCTTTGTGTTCTCAACCCAAGCCGTGGCATTTGCAGTTTCAGGGCCACATCACTGTTAGCCTGCACTATGAGGACAGAAGAAAGGAAATAACCTGAATGAGACAAGCTGTCTTCAACCTTAACATCAAATGTTTTTGTTTTTTTTCTTTCACAGAAGTCGCATAAACAACTTCATGTTTGTATTATATAAATTTTAAGACTTAAGGCGTTACATTTATACCAGAATATAACAGAAGACGCTATCAATATGCATTATGGGAATCGTAGGAGCCAGTGTTTTTTAAGCTTGAAGTGATGATATTGTGCCTGCTGCTTTACTAATTAACCATTAATTAGTTATTTTTTCACTCGTTTTTTTTGTAGCAAGTTCCCTAATTTGGTGGAAGAGCTCTGCTAAATGGTTACAGTAATCCTTTAAGTACAGCAGCGCCACATCAAAATCATAACGTAGAAAAATGTAACAAAGGCACGTTTAGAAATATTAAAGTCCCAAGTCTCCTTAACTTCAGCTCTTGGTAACAGGAAGATGTTGAAGGTGAGACCAGAACCTGTAAATTGTTCTGTTCTTCTAAAACAGAGCGTGCAGACAGAGGCTGAAAACAGCTGCAGCAGCCACAGCTCATACAAGAAAAACAAAATGCGTTTTGAACATTAAACCATAAAACCTTTTATTGCAGGGATTCCAAAGTACAAACTTGAAAATGAACAGAATATTGGACCTTTAAAGGAATAGTCTGACATTTTGGTTAACACATTTACTCGCTTTCTCACCGAGAATTAAATGAGAACGTTGAATTTCCACATAGCAAGGTTTTTCACTGTCACTGAGTTCAAGGACAAGAAACATTTCACAACTATCTATCTGACAAATCTCCACAGCCTGTGACCTGATATTCATGTTTTCTGATATTACCTGAGGGACATGGATATTATAAAACAAAAAGGCCAATATTGTGGTATGATCTTTGTATTTTACATTAATGATTTTCCACTTTCGGACATCATCGATCAGTATAAACCTATTGATCTGCAGAAGGATGAGCCGCTGTGGGAAGGCCTTTTTCTACCTCATGCCACTGCCCAGTTTGACAGCAGAGAATCAGAAATTAAAATTAATTCCAACAAAAAGTATTTAGCAAACTAGATCATGGTTTAGAGATGCATAAATCCAAATAAAATGTTGATAACAAACAACTAGTGAGCCACAAATAAAGCAATTTGAATTTCTTGACACATTAACGCTCATTAAAGGCACTACTGATTACTTGAGGTAGGGCACAAAATGCATGTCGTGAAACATCTGGCATCCTCTCCATACAGTCATCATACGATCATTTAGACGAGATCAGGGGAGAAAAGAGGAGACTGCACTATGTTTTCTTCTTCTCAGCTGCCTCCACTTTGGCCCTCTCCACCTTTCCCTTCTCTCCCTGGTAGAAATCCGACTCGATCCAGCTCTTGTCCTCGGAGAGCTTCACATAGACATCCCCGTTGGTCTCAGTGACCGTGTGGACTCGCTGCTTCACTCCCTTGGAGTACCATATGGGCACAGACGGCTTCACCAGGGGGTTGGTGCCCTTGTATATGGCCTCCCCTTCGGCAAGGGTGATCTTGTACTTATGTTTTGGACAAATTATGCACATCTTGCCGTCAAGTTCCTGTGAGGGTGTTGAAAGAAAGCAGGTAAACGACCTCATGTGGGATAAGTGTGGGTCATTTAGGCCCTACAACATTAGCATAACATTATATTAATGTTATGCAGGTTTCACATCTTAATTACAGGATTCCTCTGTGGCTCAGCTCAGCTGTTGCCTTTAGGATTTTAGCGCAGATGGAGCAGCCTGTGGAAGCACGACTGTGATTAAAACTCAAAAGTACAGTCTAGTGCTATAATCGGCCTTCTTTCCTCTGGGTCAGACGGAAAACACCCTCTAATATCTTAAATGAAACGCAAACCTCACCTCAATGTCTCCATTCTGCAGCATTCCCGCAGCATCTGTCCAGAGGGCAGAGGATCAGTGTATTGCAGAATAAGCAAACAGTTTACAGCACGCTAACCTTTTGCTGACTGGATGCATTTTCAGAGGTGCAAAAATGTTCTATGGATAACAAAGTGAAGCAGCTGAGCCTTAAATGTCCCCTGACAGGATTTCTGTACTTATGTTTAGAATTGGCACAGTGAAAGTAAGCGGAAGCAGAAGAGGATCTGCACTCACGGTAGCAGTAAGAGTCCATAGCATAAAAGACTCCCTGGTGGTGGACGATCAGTAAATCCCGACCCTCTAGTGTTCTGAAAGAGCGCTTCGCTTCAATCAGTTCATCCTTCTTTCCCACAAAATGAGGCCCTCCTGTGGGCTGCTCCTTCTCCTGCATGGCTCTGTGAAATCCTGTTTAGAAGGCAAACAGGATATATTTAGTTAGTTCACATCTCAAAGAATCGTGTTGTTTTTCATTACCAAATCACAAGGTTGGTTGTAACTATCCTGAAATCAATGCCATCCCTGCGGTGCTGTAATTATGCTCTATTTCTGGGTGAAAACTTCAATTTAAATCTCAACTGCATATGAAAAGTGTGGCTTTTGGATTTGTCACTGGGATTATCGTGTCAGAACCTCCCATCACAGTTGTCAGCTTAAATTAAGTCCACAACACCTCCAGAACATTCAGCTTGAAGGATCCACGCGGGGACATCTCTTGGCACCGATCAGCTCGACTCCAAAATACTCAGACCTGCAATATTAATCTCTAATATTTGTCTTACCATCACTAGTTTGTCTATTTTGCTTGTGATGCGTACGCTAAAAACATTATAGTAGGTCAAACAACTGCCTCATTATTACAGTATGAATGACCAACATGAAGTGACACAAGTGGGCCACATATAATGACAAAAAAACCTACAGATTTGACTCTCATCGTTGCACAAAAGTGCTCGTCATTTACAGGCCACAATCTCACATCCACGTGTAATCTCTGTGACAGTACTAAAAATATCCGGATGCAGGGGAACCTGACCGCAAGTGTGATTCATGTATTGTGGAGTGCAATAATGAGCACTTTAGTGCAGGCTGAGTAAATACGTTAGTAGTAGCAGCAAAAGTCAAATGTCCTGAGGCCTCTGGCTAAACCGCAGACAGCTACGTGCTGTGATGGAGGGAACAACAGCAGAGCAAGAACAAGTGTTTATGTTGGGAAAACAACACGTTTTCTTTAAGTGAGCCCCAAAGGAAAACTGGTTTCATTTGCAGATATCCTTCAGAATGACATCTATCCTGTCTGTCTGCCTTTCTGTCTGTCTGTCTGCCTTGTCTGCCTGCCTGTCTGTCTGTCTGTCTGTCTGCCTTGTCTGCCTGGCTGTCTGTCTGCCTTTCTGTCTGTCTGTCTGTCTGCCTTGTCTGCCTGCCTGTCTGTCTGCCTTGTCTGCCTGTCTGTCTGTCTGTCTGTCTGTCTGCCTTGTCTGCTTGTCTGTCTGTCTGCCTTGTCTGCCTGCCCGTCTGTCTGTCTGTCTCTCTGCCTGCCTGTCTGTCTGTCTGCCTTGTCTGCCTGTCTGTCTGTCTGTCTGTCTGCCTTGTTTGCCTGTCTGTCTGTCTGTCTGCCTTTCTGTCTGTCTGTCTGCCTTGTCTGCCTTTCTGTCTGTCTGTCTGTCTGCCTTGTCTGCCTGTCTGTCTGTCTGCCTTGTCTGCCTGCCCGTCTGTCTGTCTGTCTGCCTTGTCTGCTTGTCTGTCTGTCTGCCTTGTCTGCCTGCCCGTCTGTCTGTCTGTCTGTCTGTCTGCCTTGTCTGCTTGTCTGTCTGTCTGCCTTGTCTGCCTGCCCGTCTGTCTGTCTGCCTGTCTCTCTGCCTGCCTGTCTGCCTGTCTGTCTGTCTGCCTGTCTGTCTGTCTGCCTTGTCTGCCTGTCTGTCTGTCTGTCTGTCTGTCTAAACCATCTCCCTGGATATTTTTTACTCAAAAGTGACAAAACATGCATTTTGGGAAAGGTTTTTTTCTTTACCTTGAAACTCAGCAGCGGCGTCTCCTCTGTCAAGATGAACAACTGCACCGCTGACAGCTCGTCTGGCGTGTGAGGGAGGCCCCATCTCTGTTATCTTCAGACTCAAGCTGCCTGCAGTTGGTCTTATCTGCGTTGGGTACATGTCTAATCTGTCTCTCACAGCCGCAGCAACTATTTATTTGATTGTGAATTATTATTATTATTACTATTATTATTAGACTTTTATTGTCCCAGGGGGGAAATTCTTTTTCACAGCACTGATTCTGCTTGACAAACTGACAGTCAGACGGTAGACATGACAACACGACAACAGCAGACTTAACAATACTTCACAAGACAACACTTCCCACTACCTTTACACATAGAAAAACACCAACAGAGCAAACAGCCATAGTCACACTCAGCGGGGTCTGATGTTCAGGACTGTTATGACAGCAGGAATCAGAACTATGGAAGTTTATAATAAAAGCATTTATTTAATCTGTCATTGCAAGATGTTTTTCATCCGTTTATATGTATATATGTGTGTATATGTGTGTGTGTGCGTGTGTGTATATCCATCCATCCATCCATTATCTATACTGCTTATCCCCAGGGGTCACAGATTGGCAAAGGCAATATCATTTAAGGCTTTTCAATCCACCTGTTTTCTTTACATATTAGGAAAGTAACTTACATTTACTCAAGCATTGAGTATTTCCAGTTTCTGCTATATTTCACTGCATGTATTAGCAGTGCAGCTATGGTCACTAATTACTTTTTATACACAAATACACAAAAACTACACGTTATTCAATCAGTATCAGATCAACATAGCAGCATACAAAGTTGTTACAACAGAAAACAACAATCCATAATGCTGACAACGATCCATTAATACCACATAATACTTTATTCGAGGACTGTATATCAATCATATATGACCACAATATAATAATATACCTGAATTAAGCCATTTTGCATAATGAGAACTTTTACTTAGCTTGACTTAGGTATTTGAATCTTTCTTTCACCATAAATAAAATACTATCGCTACAAGTAGCCTTCTGTAAAAATAAGTTTTTTTCAAAGCGGAACCTTTTGTGCCCGGACCGTCTTGGAGGAGGACCGGACTCATTTCTCAGAGCACCGCTGAGCCCCGCCGAGTTTCACAGCCGGTGAGAAACAACCTGGTCCCAGTCAGGTCCTGTCCCGGGGACCAGAGGGTAAGTTTGTCACATTTTAAAGTAAATTTTAAGTAACACACCAATGTTTGACATATCAGAGAGCAGCAAGCTAAGTTAGCTTAGCTGCTAGAAATACTGACATATAAACAACCTTGCTGTTAGCCAACACACATACTGTTCGTCTTTAGTTAGTCAAATATTTGGTGGCTGTGTTTGCTGGGGAAGCTTCGGGGGAGGGGAGTGACCGTCCTGCCTGTGTTCAGAAAAGAAACCTCAATCGATAATAGTCAAGGCTCAGGGTGTAGTATTTGTATTTTTTCATACCAAGCTAGCTCAGTGCTGACCTCTTCCTGGTTGTCTCCTCAGCAGGGGGCGGAGATAAAAGGCTGAGGTGTGTCCAAGCACCTGCTGAAGACAGTATGTGTTATTGGTGAATGATAGGGATTTGTATTTATGTAAATATTTATTGTTATTCATTCTTTATATTCTATTTTTGTATCATGCTATGTAAGTATTTATTATGGTGGTTTTGGTCCCAACTAAGTGGTTTTATCTGCAGAGGTACCTGCAGCTTGGGGGTCTATAAGGCAGTAGATAGATGCTTTTTAGTAGTGGTTGGTGCAAAATTGTGAGAAAGTAATAATATGAAGCTTTTAAAGGTTTTTCTTTTTACCTCACAAGAGTTTTTTCATGTGACATTACGAGGTGATCCGGGGAAATGGGAACAGTCGTGGTCCCCACAAATGCAAAGTGTCACACTTTGAGGAGCACAGCTTGAAGCAGTATGTGTTTTGTATGTGAATTTGTCGAACAGGAAGATGGCGGTGCGAGCTTGTGGCTTCATAGTGTTTCGTCGTCTAGCCAGCTGTGTCCCACCAGCAGACAACATCGAGTACCTCCTCTTGCAGACGTCATATGGGGAGCACCACTGGACCCCCCCCAAAGGTGTGCACATGTTCAAAAACACTACATTTTTCATGAAGTTAATGAGAGAGATCAATGAGCTAAATACAACTTGTAAAGCTTCAAGTTTTCTTTGTGCCAGTTATGTCTAACCTGTTCACCATCAGGTCATGTGGACCCCGGTGAGGACGACCTCACCACGGCTTTGAGAGAGACCAAGGAGGAGGCAGGACTGGGGGGGGAGCACCTGAAGGTGCTCGAAGACTTTGTGCAGGAGCTGCGCTACGAGGTGCGAGGCAGGCCCAAAGAGGTGCTGTACTGGCTGGCTGAGCTGAGAGACCCGGGGACGGCGGTGACGCTGTCTGACGAGCACCAGGACTACCGCTGGGCCCGGCTGGAGGAAGCCTGCATCCTGGCTCAGTACAAAGACCTGCAGGACACACTGAGAGCAGCGCACAGACACTTGGGGGCTCAGCAGGACAAACAGTGATGAACCAGAATGTAGGCTGTGCAGATGGGATGATTACAGAAGGAAAATAACTGTGTTCTGGCATGTGTGACTCTCAGACCTTAGTCGGTAGTCTTTAGTCTTTCTCACAGTTGAATCTGTTTAAATACTGTCTATAATGCACTGTATAATACATGGCTGAACAGGTTCCCTTTTGTTAAAACAAAAGTGAACAGGGAGGAAATGAATTGATGCTTAAAAAACAAATTACAGATTTGATTTTAGTCACTGCACAAAAACACTCTGAACCCTCCAAGTCATACGTACTGAGATTAAATACATAAATGTTTAAAATGTAAACAAATTAAACCACAAAACTTTGTCAAGAAGAAAAAAAACAAGGAGATGGACACGCTCATCGTTTCTGGAGCTCAGAGGAACAGCGTAAACCTAAAGAGAACAATGTGTTTTAATACTGTTGCATCTGTCTGTCGGTGGAATAAAATGTCCTCCAAATAAATAGAACAGGATTTGCGCATGTGGATATTTCTAAAATATTTTAAAATGTATAAAATCTATTCACTCATAAAAACATGATGTCCATTATTGCAGTAAAAATAACTTTAGAGATAAAAATAACCGGATAAAAATAAATTGTAAGCAGTGGATGGTGCCACAGGGTGGGGACAAAAACAAGAAAACTTTACAACAGAGACTAGAAAACACTACAAGCTGTGCAAGAAGCAGCATATAAATAAAAGAGAGATCCACCTGTTATTTATAGTTCCTGTCCAGAAATTAAAAACCAGTGATGAAAATCATGGGGTCATAACGTTTAAGAGAGAATTATCACGCATTGATTCTGGGTTATTGTACACATTAACATGAATGTCAGACAATGAGTATTAGGTTAGTTTGGGTTTTCAGAGGTGATTTACTAAACTATATATTATATAGACCTTAGTAAACTAATGAAACCTCTTGTAAAATTTGAGTGTGGACACTTAGCAGTGACATTACCAGATCTTATTTACTTCATGTGGTGTCTGTCCTCGGCTGATGAAGGGTTAGTTCAGCAACTCTTCAGTGAGAAGCAAGTGGTTTAAGACAAGAAATAATACACCTGAAACCAGCCTGCACAGGCAAAACATCCTCATTCTGAGGTGAGATTTGAGTGAGCAGTGGTTTCATCTTCAGTCAGCATGGACGCTGTTAATAATCTGGAAAAAATCAAGCCATTCAACAGTCTAACAGTGTGGTGAAAGCAACCTATTCTATATCGATCAAGTGTAAAATAAACCAGAAAAGCTTTAAATAGCACATTTTATCCACTGTCCTCATTGTCTTACAAGCAAAAGGTAATATTTAAGGAGGACTTAAAAGTTGCCCCCGGCTTCCCCTCCACACAGGGACATGTTCTGCTCTCAGTGTCATGCTGCAGGATTACATTAATAGCCTCAGCTGAAGGGATGAAATAAGGGTAATTAAAGAAGCAAACGTGGTCTTTCAACTCATAAAGCAGAATGGGAGCGCTCACTTCAATTAATAGACTCTTTTCTTCGGGGTATTTTGCAGACACGCAGGAAACACGTCACCTTTCATGAGGTACACACAGAATACTGTGAAGTAACACAACGTCGAGCATTAGCTGAAATACTGCTTTAAGACCCATCATTGAACCAGTAATTAATTTCATGCCTGGTAGAGCATAAAAGCTCCTCTCCCAGTGATAAAAGACGACTAATTGTTCTGAATTGAAATTACAGTTCTCTTCACGATTTAACATTTTTCTCTGCAACCTGGTAGTTTGTGTGTCATCTTATAATAAGGTTGGAATGTCTTAAAATCATCTACACACATTCAAAGCTATGTGCAGAAGTAGATAACCACTCAGGTATGTTTCTATGTAATTTGCGTGAACAGCACTTAAAGCTTATACGTTCATTATAACCCACTAATAGTCCATGCAGCGTGTAAATAAGGTGAAAACCTTCCAGCAGGCGTCGCTGACATACTGTTTTATTTTGAATGATTTTCCATCTTAACCACAACAACTGTATGCCTCCATTTGCATATCACTCCTAATTTTACTCCAAAAAAAAACCAAAAAAACAACTTCCTGTGTTCTCAGTTCTCCATGACGTGTGGGCTTAGCAACAGGTATCAAAGCTGTATTGCAAACAAACCCAACAATGTATTTTTTTTGTTGTTGTTTTTTTTTTGTTTTTGTTTTTTACAATAGAAACTTTATGAGTGACATTTGCATCCTCACGAACACAAAATAATGAGGGGAGGAAAAAAAAATGACGTGAACTCAAAGAAACCAACCAGGACAGCATTAACATCAATAGGTGTGAACACGTTGTGGTAGCATTGTGGAGGCGCGCAGGTCAGTCCGTGAAGTGTGTGGCCCACGTGAAGGATCACACTTCAAAAAAAAAACAAAAAAAAAACACACACACACTTGTGCACACACATGCTCACACACACACACACACACACACAGGTTAAATGAACTAAATGATTCATTCAGTCTTGTATGTAATAGTGTGTATGGAGTGACATCTCAACATGTCGGGACTGCGGACCTTTTTAGTGAGTCGTTTCTTAGGTTGAGTTTGGAAATCATCAACATCCCTCAGAGCCTTTCCTCCACTTGCCCTCATTATAAAATCAAGGCATACATTTCAGTCAAAAAAAAAGAAAAAAAAAGGAGGATTTCAAGAGTGAAGAAGTCTAAACTTGACCGTTGAACTGCTTTTAGAAAGCCTACACTATGTCTAGACTTAGTCTATGTCTAGACAATAATGCAGATTCTGATTTCTAAGTTTGAGATGAGAGGCAAAACTTGGCCTTAAAGCAATCGTTCAACATTTTGGGAAACAAACTTATTTGCTTTCTTGCTAAGAGTTAGTCGAGGAGAGTGATGCCACTGTCGTGTGTGTCTGTTGCACGCAGCCGGTTAGCTTAGCTTAGCACAAAGACTGGAAACAAAGGGAAACAACTAGCCCGGTCCTGTCCAAAGGTAGACTGCAGGAAGTCACTGCTCTCGGCCAAGAAATAGTCTCTCACATAAACCCTGGTAAAATCACAAACTTTCCTTTGTACATTTTTTTAATGTGTTCATTTGTGAGCTATAAAAGTGCTGGTAGGCAGATTTTGTTACCTTCTGACAGAGCTAGGCTAGCTGTTTTGAGTCCTTGTGCTAAGCTAAGCTAAGCTAAGCTAAGCTAAGCTAAGCTAACTGGCTTCATATTAAAAGGAACAGTTTGACATTTTTGGGAATACACTAATTTCCTTTTTCACAGAGTTTGATGAGAAGATTGTTTCTCATCTTTGTGCAAAGCTAAGCTAACATTAGAGTATTATAGATCCTCTCATCTAATTCTCTGCCACAAAGCAAAAAACTGTATTCACCCAATATGTCAAACTCATCCATTAGCAGACAGACATGAGATTGGTACATTTCATTACTATGATTTTACTTTAATATGGTGAGGGATGGGCAAAAAATGGGAAACCACGTCAAGAAAAGTTCAGAATCTCTAACATCTATCCACTTCTTCTTGTGCCTTGATATCAAATCCATTAAAAAGCCGGTTCTGGAGTGGATTTCCTCTTGTCATCCTCCACAGAATCCAGTCTCTGTGAGCCTCCAAAGCACAGGCCCAGGAGGAAATGTTTCACTCCTCTGGCTTCACATTAAAACCCCAAAAGGTATCTCTCAAAGAGTTTACTCAAACAGCGTGAAATCCACCACATGCATCCATTGCATAGTCTTTAAAATGAACGGCTGTGGGGCTGTACTTGGTTTCCTTGGCATAGAATCCGTCCATTTGAATCAAAGGTTTGCGAAGCGCTCAGCCGCGTTGAAAAGGGCAACAGATTCATGCGCACAACGATAAAACACAGCTCAAAATGTGCGGTTTACTTGATGCCATACAAGTAATATGAGTCACATTATGCTGTTCAGTGTCCAAAAGTTTAATACTCAGAGGGTGGTTTTTTTTTCTTGTTTTTTTTTTTTTAAATCTCAGTTAATCTCAACCTCAGTTAATTCACGCCTCCCAAAACAGCATTACACACACAGTGCACACACACACACTGAATGTTTTCTCAACTGGACAAAGTCCTAAAGGTCATTTGGGCAAACTCACTTGTGTGACTGAAGTCTGCAGCAGTTCCACAGAGACAGGAACAAGAAAACCCTGACATTGTAGTCACTAGATGAATAGTAAATGTAAATACGTACGCACACACACACACACGCACACACGCACACGCGCACACACACACACACACAGATAACTGGCAATCAGTGTCGAATTCATTCAAATTCAAATGTGTAGCTAAGCTGCATGTAGATTCTGTCCCTGTCGATAAACAGATTCTGGATGTGGTGTAGCACAGTAACAACGTCCAATTTTCACTAGGTTGCATTTAAGCTTAAGTTGGAGTCACGGCGCAAAAACTTAACATTTTCACATCTATCGCAACATAATGTGAGCATTGTCTCGAGGAGAAAGTCCCTACAGGTGTACTCTTAATTTTTTTTTTTTGTAATTTGACTCTAGCCTACCAAGAAGAAAACACCTTAAAAAGGATCCTAATCAGGACCAGCAGCAACACTCAGTCACGTGTAAACATGCTGGCGTTGGGATTTGAGACTTTCAGTTCGCTCTCTGCACTCTAAAACCACCCGGTGATGCAGAAAGTAAGAAAAGGAGGTGGAGGTGAGGAGCAGTTTGTGTGTTAAGTTTCTCTTCGACTGTTTTTTTTTTTTTTTTTCTCTCTCAGTGAAAGTCTGTTGAGGCCCTGAGGTTTAAGAGGCAGAGAGAGGTGAAGGAGGAGACGTGAGAAAAAGGTCTTAACCTTGCTCACCCCCAACCAAATGACGTCGCTGTGAGGGGATCATGAGGGAGCCATTGTGACTGAAGACACTACTCGAGGAGGGTCCAAAGCACTGGAGTCACGGCAGAGTCTGCAGGTTTAAGTTGATTTGCATCAAAGTCAAACAGACAAGTCGTGAGGGGGACAGAGCGATTCTGCCACGGGACGCGCCGATGGACAGTGACACGGCGAGCCGGCCAGCTCATCGACCGGTTAATGAGCCAAACCGTCTGTCCATTAGCCAGAGTGTCTGAGCCCTCCCAGGAAATACAAGGGACAAGTCAGGGAGAACAGAAAAAAAAAACAAAAAAGAAAACAGCAACAAGTGAAGACACGGCAGAGAGAGCCAATCCTTTAACACAAAAACATACGATCTGACATGGACGAGCCAGACGAAGAGCCGTCCAGCTACAGTGGGGTTCAACAGACCACCACAAGGACAGTTTCATCATTTATCAAAAACCGAGACACTCTATTTACTATTTTTGAAATGAGTACCACATTATTTAGAACTAACGTTATTTTTACATTTGGGAAATGCTTTTCAAATACAGGTATATATGATGGAAAGATACGATGTCAATCATGGTCTTTTTATAACAAACGATATGTTCCTGTTACTACTGGTAATGCCTGAACATAAAAAAAAACAACTCTGATTAAAGAGCTGGAACCAGACAGACCTAGACACATCTCCGTGGTATAAAGCCAACATCTTCGTGAGCCAGAACTTTGTCTGCATCCAAGATGCAAAGCCGACACAACACAGACAGTCTCACTCCGGCTGACGAAACTACACTTAAAAAGCCAACAAACTGCAGCAGTTACTGAACCACTTCCTTAATGGCGAAACAAGTCTAGCACGGGTTCAGCAATACTGAAATTTCACTGGTGAAGACTTGAAGAAGCTCTCGTTTACAAAAGAAATCGAATTCGTGGCTGTAAGTGAACAACTCACAGTGCAGCATGAGCGAAAGAGTCATACAACAGGGTGTAAAAACTAGAGTTCAGCATGATGGAGGAAAGATTCAGGTGTGAGGATGTTTTTGCCTTGTTTGGAGTCACTAACATGATTAATCGCACACTGACCATCGAGCGCTACGGCTCTACGCCGCAGAAGCATGCCATCTGATCTGGTTTAAAGCACTATGGAAGAGGGTGGATCCTCAACCTCCTCAATGGGAACATTGAAGGATGTGAACTATAACTAAACATCAAACAGTGCTGGAATAACTTCAGTTCTTAAACTCTGCAAAACATCTGATGCCGGACAGAGTGCAAGCTGTAATTAAGGCAAACGGTGGAAACCCCAAATTCTGACTCTCGGTGAAAACAGTACCAACAAACTTTGGCTAAACACGTATGTAACAGCATCCAAAGTACTACTTGACCGATTTATATTAGTTTAATAAATGATGAAAAGTTTTTGGCAGTAGACCTTTGACCCCACTGTATCTGTAAACACACACGCACGCACACACACACACACACACACACACACACACACACCCACGCACGCACACTGAAAATTGTAACGTAACACGTAAAAGAGGGAGGGTGGTGGGGGAGTTGGCAGGGAGGAGTTATCATCCAGGTCATCATGAGTCTTCGTTGCCAGAGTCGTCTTGGTTGTCGTAACGTCTGGTGGACGTCCCGCCGTCCTCCGCGGCGCTGATCCCGCCGGCTTCGCCTACAGACTCCATCTCGCTCTCGTCCTCCTCCTCGTCCTCCTCCTCCATGTCGTCGTCGTAGAGGTCGTCATAGAGAAGGTCTGAACTGCTGTCCTGGGAGGGAACCCTGGTCTGGACGCAGTACTCCGCCAGCGTGGTCGGCACCTTGACGCCATCTCGCTCAGCCTCCGCCGCTGTTGACATCACCTGCTTCCTGTAGGCAGAATAGTAATAAAATCAGATGGAC